>NC_089214.1:22754305-22929305 GCF_963930695.1 Labrus bergylta | reverse complement strand
TGCTCTCAGCCTTGCTTCACTCCCAACATAAAGGCTTTATTTTAGCAGCAGGGAAACACGCTATATATACAGCGATCATGTTCATGTTGTGTAAACGTGAACAGGGAATGTCTGCAGGGAGACTCGAGAGATCAGAACCTCTGTTCTCCCAGTATGGACGGGGGACACGTGAATCTTTTTCCCACCAAATCAACAACACAGTGGTGGTGAAAGTAAGCAGATTACTTTACGGGCCTCCTTAAACTCATGTCATGTAATCCTGTTACTCTGTGTACAACACATACTGACTCCATGCAACATGAGAGAGATGAGATACTCACTGAGCGTTTGACACCATTAGAGGCACAGATGGGTTTCTTTTTAAGCATCACTTGACATGTATTGTCCACATCTGTCCTATTATTGCAAACCCTTATGTGTCAGTTAGAAGGCTGCACATATTACTAGCATGATATGATAGTTTATTAGAAATATGACAGATAACATGTTGGAAAAGAAAAGATGAAGGAAACTGGAACTAAAACATTTTTATGATCTGGGAGCAGAACACTGGATACTATTTGTCAAGTTTGTCTAAACCCTTGACTGAATCCTGATCTTTAATCTGCTGCGGACATCTGAAGCAACTGACAAGAGTCAGATAAAAAACTTGAGACCTGCACAACAACAAATTCAACAAACCGCGAGTGTCAGCAAAAGCATAAACATGATGCTCATGAGTCACATCTCAAAGAGTCAGTGGTGTATCTGCTGCATAAATCAAATAAAAAAACAAACAAGTCTAACAGCAGAAGAGAGGGACACTTTGCAAAGAATTCATTATTACAGCACTGGTATATTTTTTTATTTCCAAAGCCAAATTGGGAAAACTTTCATCTTACGTCTGTAATCTTTTTTATTTCAGCTCTGCTGGGTGTCACCTATGACCCTAGTTTGCTCTACTTGAGTTTTTAATGGATCTGAGAAATACTGATGGAGAAATTTTCAAAAAGAACAAAAATGAAACAAACTGATATCTGTTAACAAATTCAATAAAGCCCTTGTGGGGTCAAATGGACTTAAAAAAAAAGAAGATAAAGTTCAAGTGGAAAGTTTATCTATTCATTTCAAACTGAAGCTTTAGTGCTGCAGTCTCTGTGGCGGGATGATATCATTCAAAAGCACACTGAATACTCTAAGGAGGAAAATGTTTGGTCCATGACATGCTCAATTTGCATCTGCAGAGAATGACGTTTGTGGGGATTTTCTTGTTGACATTCTGGAGCACTTACCTGAGAAACGTTCAGGATGTGTGCGTAGGGAGTTCATGAAGTCACTCATGGCGTTCAGTTCATTCCAGTGTTGACCAAGCTGCAGAAAGTTTGGGTCACTAAACAGAAGCTCCTGAGCATCAGAGTAGAACTGAGCCAATCTGAGAACAAATATAAAACCCAAATCATGTAAATTAACATCTTATATAATCACATATGATTGTATGTGTTATCCACACATGTACAAAATGATCCGGTGAGCCATTAACACACATACTCTTTAACTCTGTCACATCATTCTGCTCTTTTAGCAGGTTTTTAATGACCTCTACCATCTCCTCAGCTGATGCTTACATTGAGTTGTTGTAGTTGGACACCACGCCTGGAGATTCGCCCCGTGTGGGGTACTGAAAACAAGGATTATTGGCGTTGCAGAAGATTCCCTGGATCCACGGCAGGATCCCTGCAGAGGGCATGGCCTTGTTGGGGAAGTGACCTTAGGTGAAATGATCAAGATTTATGAAGGACACCTCTCTGAGGACATACATTTTTGTGATATTTTCATGAACAGTGAAGTCGTTTTCTTACATTCATGCTGACGGTAAAGCGGATTTACTCTTCTCAGCCACACTAGTCCCATGAAGAGCACCACAGGCCACATGAGCTCCATGAAGAAACGTATCTGGTTAAAGATCACAACCAAAACCTTTCAAATCTATTTACTATCACCTCCGCCATGGAGGTTACTTTTTTTGTTTGTCAGCATGGGTTTGAACTAAATGTTCATCTGAAAAGAATGACCCCTAAAGGTATTAAGCATTTAAGCAGAGATGCTTCTTGTTCTTCTTGTATCATCTGCATACAATGACATCAAAAAAATTAAGCAATAAGGAAAAACCAGGTTGGTATCAGCTGTTTAGTATGACCCCTAAAAGCATTGAACATAAAAGCAAAAGGTGGGCATCGGCTGCAAAAAATGACACCCAGAAGTGTAACGCATTTTAGCAAACAAGTGGTATCATCTGCATAGAATGAAACCTAAAGCAGTAAGCATTTAAGTTTAAAGGCTTATATCATCTGCATAGAAAGACACCGAAAACATTTAGCCAAAGAATAAAACTGATACGTTTTTAGCCTCTAAGCAAATAAGTGTGTCATCTGCAAAGAACAACACCGTAAGCATTTATGCAAACTGGTTGGTATTGTCTTAAAGTATTTAGCATTTAAGCAAAAAGCAAAAAGCATGTGTCATCTGGAAAGAATGAAACCTTTAGGCCTTTAGCATTAAAGCAAATAAGTGATATCATCTGCATAGAATGACACCTAGAGCATACGAGCTAATACATGGGTATCATCAGCAGAGAATGATATCTAAAGCATTTAGCATGTAAGCACATTAGTGACTATCCCCCACAAAGAAAGACACATGAATGCATCTAGCGTTTGAGCTGATAAGCGGGTATTATCATCTGAAAAGAACATCTTAAGCATTTAGCATTTATGCAAGAAAAGGTTGGTATCATCTGCATAGAATGACACCTAAAGCATTTTAGCTAATATTTAGCAAATATAGCATGCTGTTGATGGACGAGACAATTTTACCCTCTGCCTCCTGCGTACAGTCCAGTTCTTCCACAACAGGAGTTTGACCTGTCTTCCTGCCCCCATGACTCCTCCTCTTCACCCCCGCAGGGGCTGGCACCAACCGACAAACCTAAAACCAGACGGTCCACAATGATCTCATGAGCTTAATAAAGCTGTATCGTATTTAACAACAATTCAGGAAAGACTCAAGATACTTGGCATTTAGGAAACAACATTTTGTGAATAAACTCTTGAACTTTAGTGTGGCGTCATTGAAAAGGTGTCTGTTCATTCATCCAGTACGTGTTCTTTGAGAAGGCTGTCATTAGCCCTGTAACGAGCTTACTGAGCTCAACACACTTCATGTGGTCTGAACAACAATCTGACTTTTACACAGTCTTCCCACATGTTCTCAAAACTATCATGGCTAACATCACAACTTAAAAATACCACAGACTTTGAGCATGTAAAGAAGTTACTCGAATCCAGCCCTGTTAAAACTACTGTGGAATTTCACAGCTGCCAATACATTTAGCATTTGAACTTCAATACATGGCTACTACAGCACGTCATATCACTTACCAGAAGAACAGTTACTGAAGAACACTCGGCGTGTGTATTGATGTTGAATAAATAAAGCGTAACACCACATATTCCTCCGACACGTCTTGTTGTTGCAAACACAGCGAGAATCCAGACCTTGTGAATAGTTAAGCAGATTGCTTTAATCTCCTTTCTCACTTCTGGGAGACTGCCAACACTCTTATCCTTTAGTAGAGCTCTACATCACCTAACCCCCAGGCTCAGGGTCACACTATCTAATCCTGCCTCTGGTATAATCCCACTACCTGTAAAGAACAAATGTGCAAATCTTAAAACATATTTTACAACACCTACCATTGTATGTATCTCTTTACATACAATGAACATCATGATGCTTGTAATAATCAATGTGTTGATTAACTTCTGTGCTAGTCTTTACTGTAGGCCTAATTCTTACATATTTTTGGGGTCTAAATGACCAAAAGCTAAAAGTTTTGGAACTGCTTCAGAAGTTAGCTTTAGCTTGCAGCAATGAAACAGGCTTTAATGGCTTTAATGTAAACAACAGGGGATAATTAGCCGATCAAAGTACAGCCACTAAAAGTTGTTTTTCGTCCCTGACAAGATGAGATTACAGAAAGAATCCTACAGACATAGGCCTTTATGTTACAGAGGGAGAGGATTTTCTAACCACATCACTCTCTACAAACACACCAGACTACATAGACAAACACGATCATTTTACCTCAAAGAACATGACAATATCTGGTCCTAGTAGCTTTTAAATTGGTGTTATATTGAGACTATGGTACCAATGGTTAGATTGGATGAAACACACTACTTCTGAAACTCAAAATAACACAAAAATGCTTCAGTCAGCAGTAGACAAGCAATTATTTTCAGTGTTTTTGTCTATGGAGTCTGGTTACTTGGAAGAGCGCAACGGAAGGGTTCTTCCCTTCAAGGTAAAAGTAATGTGATAAAAAAATAAAGCACTTTCAGTCAAAGTGCTGTACATGACTCATTAAAAAAACATTCTAAACTCTAAAACCTCACTAAGACTCAAACAGAACATTAGGGAAATGTACAAACCACCCATGACTCATTAGCAACAGTAAACAAGTGGGTATTATTTTTGCTTTAAATAGCTCAGCAGAGGCAGGCCTGCCTAATGTCCAGAGGTCCACTTTTCCATAATGTTGGTGCATGGTATCAATCAATCAATCATTCTTTATTTGTATAGAGCCAATTCACAACAAGTGTTATCCCGAGATACTCCACAAAGAGGAGGTTAAAGACCTGACTCATTGTTAAGAAACATTGGATAGGGGGATCTTAGATGCATGAAGGATTTCTCCTTTGAATATCGCATTCCTGTTGTCCACACTTCCTTGCCGCTGAGGTGGAGGTCGGAGCAGGTTGGCATGAATTAGGGCGGCGGTGGTTGTGGGGGCGATACAGGGTGTGAAAAAGCCTGCTCACCAACTCTCTTCTTTTTGACCTTTGGGACACTCAGAAGACCAGTGGGGAAAGTAGAGCAAAATCGTACCCAGTGGTGTCAAGTAAAGTCAAAACAACAATGGACCCAGTTCAGATCCCTGTGGAACCCCATGCCTAACAGGGACAGAAACAAGAACTTTAAGAGGACGCTCTTTGATCCATCGAGGATTATGTTGCAGACGTTACAGCCTGATTCATTGCTGCAGGATGAAGAAATCCACTCAAGGCAAATTTCCCTTAAAAAAAACAGACCATGGTGGAATTTTTCAGATATATTTTAATAAGTTACAAAAGGGTGTTTGTTTTCATGTACCTGTTTTTTTACATTGATCTTTGCAAAATTCTGTTATTCTTGTACATTACGATGAAAAAAACAGATATTTAAAAGACATGAAGCACGTCCAATTACATACAAAGAACCTGTAACGTTGTTTAAGATAAGATCTTAAAAACTACTGGAGCTTAAAAAAAACAGCTTTGGCTATTAAGAAATGTAAAATTTGATCTTATAATGAGAAAGATAATGCCGTAATACAATCTGGTTTCATTTCTAAAAGCTTGTCAGAACAGTGTAAGATGACAACATACAAGTGTAACAGTATAAAAACAAGTGGACGCACAGTTAACCCTTTGCAACTGGTGCGCGGTAACACGATACATGTCAGGACAGGATGTAACAAACGTCATTTTCTGTCTTTATACTCAAGATATCTGCAAAGTGATGACTTCAGAATGTAACAGATTCAGACGATCTGATCAGTGCACCAAACTTTCTCTCTGTTGTGATCACCTGCACTATTGGAACCATTAAACATAGTTATTTTTTTGGTATATAAACATTCATAGAGAGTGAGCCTGTAGGATTTTTTTTTGTACAAAATACTCAAATAAAAATGTAATTGCACAGCTTTAAAAAAAGAATTATAAATATTTGTAGCAGGCGACAGAGTGTTCTGAGCAGGTGATTGGTGATGAAATATTAGTGATTCATGTTGAACATTTACAGCGTTTTAAGTGCATCATGTTTGTCTTCAACTGTCCACACAGTGCTCACAATCATGAAACATCTGGAAATGTCTCTGCAGTGTCTATGCAGATGTTTCTTATTATTTGTGCACATTTGATCACTGTTTTTGTTTTAGATCTCTCAGGCGTTCACACAAAGTGAGCCTCTCTGTGTTCCACCTCCTGCAGCCGTCGAGGCCTCAGTCTCTGATACACTGGTTTGGCCTGGTTCGGGCCCAGCTCCTCAGGGCTGGAGCTGGGAGACTGAGACATGGCCGCCTGCTCAGCCTCCTCCTCCTCCTCCAGAGGTTCATCTACTGACACCTCTATCTCAATCCCCAACTCCTCCTCATCCTCATCCTCATCCTCCTCCTCCTCCTCCTCTTCTTCTTCATCCTCATCTTCTTCCTCCTCAGCGCTGTTAGCTAAAGCAAAGTTCTGCAGAGTTTTAGTTTTGCTCCCAGGCGGGGGCTTGTAGAAGGTTCCTGGGGGAGGCTGGAGAGTCCTGGGAGCCCTGAAAGCTGTGACCACAGGGCTGTACTTGGTCACGTTGTCCTCCCGTCTCAAAGTCCTGTTTGCTCGCACTGCGACAGTGTACGGCCTGTTGGGGTAGATGTTGCTAACGGCGCTCCCTGTCATCCCGAGAGAGAAAGGTGAGGAGGATAACGGCACAGACACTGATAAGCTGCTGGGATCTGCTGCCGTACTCTCCGGAGGAGAAGCGGTCATTATTTTAACACTTTTGGAGACTTCGTGCTTGTACTGTTTGTCCCAAGTTCTGCGTAACGTCTGCGTGTCTATAAATGTACTCCTGAAATGACCTCCTGCTCTTGTTCTCGTATTCTCGGTCTCGTCCACCTCTTCGATGGACTGGTCGCAGCTTCCCCCCCTCCTGTCGTCCTGCTCGCTGCTGTTCCTCGTGTTGTTCTCGTCCACTTGTCCTCGGTTGAGGATCTGTTCGGCGGGCATGCTCACCGGTCGGGAGGATAGTTTGTGTCGGGGGTGTCGGAGCTGGACTCTGGTGACCGTGTTGTGCTGATAACGACGGAGGACTCCCTCACTGGGTTTGCCCACTTCAGGGACGCCTGATGACAAAACTCCATTAAAGGTCTCTGAGTCCTCTTGGTCAGCTTTAAAAAAAAAAAAAAAAGGAGAAAACAAGAGTTCATTATTAGTGTATTGAGTTAAATGATTGAAAGCAGTATTAAGATACACAACAGATTAAATACGACAACAGCCAATCAGTCTGCATTCTTTAGCCTGCATGCAGGACATTAAAACACGTCCATCCTGCATCTTTCCTTCTCTTTCAGGTCAGGTCACTGTCATAGTTTGGATTTTCTAAACTACACAATATAAGGGAATAAGGGAGGTAAAGTAAGCAGCAGCTTTGGGTGCAGCCCCCTCACTGGAGTGTGAATATCAACCCTAAACACTAGCTAACGTCAGCTGCAGCTCAGCCTGCAGCCTCTCCAGACAGAGTGTCTTAACTTCAATCAAGAGGAAACCTCCAGTGATGAAACCATGAAGCTAGTGGAGGAGTTATTTTGCGATCATAGTGTTCACTATATCGTCCAGCAGACAGCAGAAACTGTTTCCTTTACGATGATGGTTTTTGTATCAGTACTGACCAGGTTGGAAGTCTCCTTCATCCAGGCTCGGTATTGTCTCCTGAACTTCAGCCAACAGATGTGAAGAAGGGATGATGGAGGAATGTCTTTTATACACCTTTGAGCTCTGCTGTGATACACACGAGACGAGAAGCAAGGAGAGAAAACAGTAAGTCAAGTCTTAGAAATAACATTCCACATTAAATACCTGAACTCTTGTCTTTAATAAAACACTGCGATTATATATCTTTATTATTTACCTCCTTGATGTCTCCCAGCGACTTGGAGTGGCGATTCAGCTGCTGCTCCTTCTCCTGCTGGGTGAGGCGGGTGTCGGAGCGCTGCTGGGCGTCGACCTCAGAGGGTGAGGAGGGGCTGAGGGGGCTGAGGGGGGTGTCAAAGACCATCTGGTAGTGTCTGATGAGGAGCTCAATGATAAGGGCCTGATACGGGTAATCCACCAGAGAGGAGAGGGAAACTTCAGCGTCCGTCTGCCTTGGTTTGATCAGCGTCGGGCCGAAGATGATGCCCAGGTTACTCGCCGTCATTTTATTCTCCTCTGATCGCTCCGTCACCCTGGAGAGAGGACGGATCATCGCTTGTTTATCCACAAACATCACATCAACAAGATTTATCAATATGTGTTAAAGTAAAACACTCGATCTTCTTTAGAAGCTAGTGAAATGACACCAGATTGATTTATATTTAGTCTCTGCAGTAACATGTTGAAGTTTCTGCTGCTCATCACAAACTGACCTGTGCTCAAGTTTTTGCTGCTGTGTTTAATCAAGAAAGTATGGTGTGTGTGTACATGAAACCGTAACCGTCTGGTGCACACTTAAGATACTGTTTTATTTGGGGAACACCAGATTGATTTTGGTGCACACCTGAAACTTTTTGCGCCCAGGTCTCCACAGAGTTAGAATTCTCCAGCTTGTGTTCTGAAATGTATTTGATCTTTATAATCACTATCTATTCAGTGTAAATGTCCTTCATTAGTCTGGCACTCTTTATTTCAGGGACAGAGGATAGAGTTGTAAATTGGAGCGAGGAATGACATGCAGGAAAGGAGCCACAGGTCGGATCCAAACCTGGGCCGCCCGCTTGGAGGACTGTAACCTTGGCCCATTGGGCTGACCCACACTAACCACTAGGCCACCGGTGCCCCCTTAGTCTGGTACTCTTTAATCATGCGTCTGTATGTGCATGTACTGGATTCAGTGTAAACGTTGCATTCTTATAAAACAAACCAAACTGTATGTTTAGATATATTTTTAGGTACTGAAGGTCTGACTGTACACACTGCACTGAGCTGACTCGTGTATTATGGGATGTTTACCGGTGCAGATGCTCTATGAGGAACTGCAGCGTCTTATAATGAGCCGGTGGCATCTGCCTCAGCAGGTCCTTAATCTTGAAGAGGACTCGGTTCAGATCCACGCTGACCTGGGCCGGGCCCACCGGGGATGGGTTGAGTCTCAGCGCCTCGAGCTCCTCCACGATGATACTCTGACTCTCCTTCGCCAAACCGATGAAGTCGTTGTAGTAACGGAAGAGGATGAGCGGCTCTGGAAGCTGCAGAGGAAAGCAACATTCAAACCAGGAAGTGAATAATAAACAGAGGCAGCTGAAATATGTGAGCAAATAAACAGCTGGGACTGAATTAGAAATGTGATCAACTGTGAGGCGAGAGAGCTTCGTCCCAAAATAAACACGGACAAATAAATATCACAGCGGCTTCACGCTGTGGAACATTAACCCTTTAACTTCCTTATTTAGAGAACCCTCTCTGCTCTGATTGGTTCATTTGAAGTAACTCCATACCCTGATAAAAACATCATCTGATCCTGCAGAGCACGGGAGATGCAATACAAATCTAAAAAAACAAAGTCACACAAAAACACCAACAAGGTTTCAGAATGAGGCAGACGTCGAGAAGACAAGAAACTCCCGTGTTCTGAGAGGTCAAAATATCGTTTCTGAGTTTGGAGTCTGGTGGCTTTTCAGACAGCTGTTTCTGGATTAAAGAGGAGGAATTACTGCAGAGAAACTAATTTAAGTAGGTGTTTTTGTCAAAAATATCTATTACACTTCTCATAAGACACATTCACCCGACGAGTTCAGATACACATCTTATTCCAAGAGATATAAAAAAATGAGGCCTGAATAGAAAAGTTGTACTTGTCGAGTGTCTTGAAATAAGATGTTCTTCCCTAAATTAGCCAGTACTTCTCCTTTTAAGAAACTCAACAAGTAAAATGAGCTACTACTAGCATTCAGTGATAGAGTCAGTCGCCTCTCCACCAGAAGGTCAGATAAATCATTTACATGTAAAAACAGGGTCGAGGTTGAAAGTGATTTTCTAATGAAGAGGTTCTTCAAGGAGCTCACCTGTCTCAGGTAGAGTTTGAGCACGTTGCTGATGTCATGTGGATAAAGCTCCGAGAGCTCAACCAGGTGTTTCCCGTTCTCAAACGCCTGACACAACTTCTCCACCCGGGACTTGGCACCGTTCACGCGGTAGATACCCTGCACAGAACGAAAACCCAGAAATGAATTCAACACAGGACAAAAAACACATTCTTCTTATGGTCAAACTGTGTGGATGAAACAAGCAAATCGGTTAAACTCTTAAACTAAAGTTAATCTGGTGACATTTATCCTGATCCTGTTTCATCTTCAGATGCACTCAAATCTTTTAATATCTGACAGTAGCAGCGTTCTCTCTCACATACTACTTATTTGTATTTAATTTCTCATAATATCTGGAGAGAAAATACCTTAATGTTCAGCGCTCTGTTCTCAATCTCTGACGTGCACTTCCTGATGATGAAGGGAACGCTGTCCTGGCTGTTTTTAGCCGCCTGAGTGAAGTCGATGCCAAAGAGGTGGAGTCTCCCCTGCAGCTTCTTATGACCACACTGGATGGCCAGAGTCTCCAAACACTTCTTATGACAGGCCAACGAACACTGCAAACACCACCACATGGATCTCAGTTATTACAGAGACACACTGAGACATGAGAGACAAAACGGGTGGACTTAGGGAAGAGGTTTCAACAGAAAGGACCAGACTTTTTGATCTTCAAAGCTGAAGAGGCAAGATGATGACTTCAGCTTTAGATTCAGTCAGAGTTGGGAAAACAGGCGGTAAAAGCTGCGAGGCAATCTTTCACATGATGTGCTTGTTTGAAGTCATTTCTGTTATGATATCAGGCATGAAATAATCCTTTTTTAATCAAGAGATAAGCCTTTCATTGCTGTTTTCAAATTCACCAGACTCCTTTAACATAAACAGTAATTGTGCCACACAGAAAAGAAATGCTTGTCTACGTCTGTCTGAAGCAGGTTCGTCTTATCTTGTATTGCCCACATACACCAAAGTCAAACAGTAACACCTTCTAAAAATCTATTAGAAGACTACAAACTCCTGTGATCTGTGAGGTCAAATAAAGGTTTTTATGAGTGTGGTGTGTTTGTAGAGTGATGTAACAGCTTTTAACTTCTATCCATAAATAAGGCTTTCCATTAAACTATCACAAAGGTAAACCATTGATCCAGTTTGTTGAGGCCATTTTACATCAAACAGACGTTTAAAGAAAGTCAGATCGGGAACTGTTCCTAAAAAGGAAACAAAGAAAAAACCTTCACGTCAGCAAACCTTTTGAACCAATAAGAGAAAAGACTGCAGAGTTCTCATGTTTGTAACTGAATCCACCAGTGTTACATAAACTCTCCCAGTAACTCTTGTTTTCTTGTTTCCCATCTTATAAATATGGAGAGAAACTGGATCTGAAATGAACCGGCGGGGGGGGGTCACAGGGGTGACGGAGGAGAGTCCTCAGAAGACAACAAAAGACCTTCAGTTTCCACGCTCGTTCCCGGAGGAGGATTTGGACTCTGAGCAGAACTTTGTTGCCAGTTCAAAGTTTTGCTTTAATTTGGATGTTTTGATGAGGGCAGAGGTGCTCTCTCTCTTTTGTCGCTCTTTGATTTCTGCTCACCATGACTGATAAAGACGCCGTTCTAAACTTTTGGCAGCGTTCATGGAGGACTCGTCGTCCTCTGAATGCTTTGGACTTGCTGAAGTGGCTCACGGCTGGTCTGCATTTTGTTCAGTTTGTTTTTGAGCTAAAAGGGAGAAGAAAAGAAACCAGGGTTACCTCCTCGCACTCGGCTCCGTGAAACACCACCAGGCCGTCACACTCGCGACACTTGGATGGAGCTCTGAGCTTCCTCAGTTTGTGGGTCTGAGCAGCTTTGGACATCTGGGTGTTTCTGAAGGGACCCGGGGAGCTGGCTGTTTCAATAATCATCTCACTCAAACCTGCGGGCGGGAAGATGGATGCAAAAAAGATGCTGGTTTTTCTTCTCGTATGGAGCATGAACTCAATAACAACCCAAAAGATTGACACAATATGAAACATACTTTGTGCATTATATGAGACGAGTTGATTCAAAGACTTCAGTCTGACTCACCTGTATCAGAGGGCGATGGAGGCTCTCTGTCGTCCAGGTCATCTGCAGACGACATGGTGCCGGTGGAGGGGGTTCTAGGTAATCTCCTCTTGAAGTCTCCTGCACAGTAAAACACAACACAACAGTAAGTCCTCACGATCACAATCAACATCGAGTCACATCTCCATTTTTAACCCCCGCTCCATTAACTCCTGAAAAACGTCCTGATATTTTCAGTCTGAGCGTCATGTGTGAACAGAAACATCTGAATGTTTCTCTCTTCACCCAGAGTTTCTCCTCCAGCCTCCTGATATTTATTCTACAGAAAGTCAGAGTGAGCTGATGTGAGAACACAGCAGGATATAATCAGGAGAATTCACCTGGAGCCAGTGGGAGGGGGTGGTGTCCTTTATTCCCTGTGATCACTGTAAGACCATAGACTGTCTGCACGCCACCTCTACCATCTCTGTGCTCTAATGAACCTGCTGCTGCATGTTTCCTGTTCTCCAGTATGTTCTTCTCCACTCTTTAGTTCACATTGAGATTCTCTTCAACTACACGTAGCATTGATAGGAAGACACATATTCTCTTTATAGTGTCATATAGAGGACTCTGATGCTTCTCTAGAGATTTTCAGTAGTGCATGTGTGAAAATGTTTATGACACATCCTGCACCAAACAGAGTTACATAAAGTCTAACACAGAGGTATCACTGTCACTGGTTGCTAAGTGATTTCATTGGGAGATAAGATGCAAACAGAGCTGAGTGAACATCAGGATCAAAGAGATGATTCAATGTTTGGAGCCACGTCAGAGCGGAGGAATGTCCCTCCTGTCCATCACCTGTGTTTGTGGTGTCTGTATCAGTGACATCACACTCACACATCTGATGATGTGTGTCTTCTCAAATGTAACCCTAACCCAGGTGAATTTCACGGCTGGATGCCTGACATGAAAGCGTGTCAGGAAGTAAAGGTGATTTAAGTTCCCTGACTGATACATCAGAAAGATTCCTGCGAGGATTTAAGTGTTACATAACCTCTCTGTTAGTTTGAAGTTGAAGCCAATATCATGTTAAGATTTACGTTCTTCATTCATTTACGTCTTTAAATACGTTTAAAGTTCAATCTAAATCAAAGCTAAACAGAAACGATAGGATGAGGGAAGGTAGGGTAAAAGGTCAAACTGTGGGTGGTCCTACCGGGACTCGCTGTAGGTGAGTCTATGGATCGAGACTCGCTGCTGCCTCCGGCACTCTCCGAGTCGCTGCACATCCCTCCACCCTGACTGGTTGAGGCCCAGGGACGAAACGGGGCCTGAATCCGAAGTGCTGCAGAAGAGAAATGAGGATTGATACAATGGTTAAAATGTATTTATAAAAATGAATTACTACAGAGAATACAAAGGAACATCTTTATGGATGTGATGTGTTGTGGATTAAATCTGTCTCTGTCTCTGGATCTGCATCGTGGGGAGCAGTTCAGGGCCGTCAGATGACTTTCACTTCTGACTTTATTTTGAAAATATTCCGTTGTTTTTAAAAAGTGCTTGTTCTGTCAGTCGCCCTCTCATCTATCCTACACACCTTGGATATCAGTGCTGCTGTTGGAGCGCCTCTCTGCGATCTTGGCATGTTGGGCATTGGATGGACCGTCCACGTCTTCTGCACAGAGGGGGTCAAAGGTCACGGACCCCTGGGACAGGTTGCTGTGGGAGGAGTGGCTGCCACTCAGCGAGCGCTTGTTTAAAGGTAAGCTGTGGAGGGAAACAATGGTACAAAAGTGATGATACTGTTATCGTTATAAAGCAGATTACCTTATTATATACAGATTAATGACTTCCTGTTCCTGTGGTAAATTTCACATTGTTGAGTCACAGATCAATGAAGAGTGCATCCCCATCATGGAGCACGGTGTTCTGGTCGTACTGCAGGTTTTTAAGAGGGACTTCTCTGACCTGAGTCTAATGATAAAATATGAGGCCCTGATCATCCAAAATCACCCGAGCACTTCTGGGGAAAGAACAGTCGGGAGCGCCTGTAGAGCGGGGCCGTGTGTGCATACGAACAAATAAAAACTAATTTTAAAAAAGTGGGAAAAAATGGATTGGAGCAAACGTAGAGCTCTCATCGTTGCTTTGCAGACGAGGAGGAAGTGTCATAGAAAGCAGAGGTCGATTTGATTGGCTGCTTGGGCCAAAAGTGACGAGCGCTGTGACTCTGTTCTGTCTCGCAGTTTTTTGTTTTCTTTACTAGATATAAGTCAGCTGTTAGTTCGTACACTTTTATCTTTGACTCCTTCCATCAGATAAAAACATCCTCGAATAACTCCGATGACGACGATTTAAACGACTGAAACCAGTCCGACCAGTGCTAATAAAAGCATTTATAATTAATCCACAAAGTACAGAAAGTAGGTCAGCCATCTATATTTAACCTTTTCAGGACCAATGAGTGTGTGTGTGTGTGTGTGTGTGTGTGTGTGTGTGTGTGTGTGTGTGTGTGTGTGTGAGTGTGAAGCTTCATTTCCTGTTTCCAAAGCTGAATTCTTTTGATCACAGGGATCAGCGTTTTGAGGGTCGGAGGGGACAAAGAAAGAACAAAGCACACCCTTATTTCCATCTGTGTGTGTGTGTGTGTGTGTGTGTGTGTGTGTGTGACGACAAACCTGCGTCAACCAAAACTCTAAAAAAGGAAACTTGTTTTTTTGGACTGAGGCTTTAAATAATCCTGAGCATCAATAATCATCATCCACTTTGTATTGTTTTACAGTCAAACGGTATTTCACAAACGTTGGAACATTGTTGATGTTGTTTACTTTTTGTTTTATGTTTATCGAGCTGTTTGTTGTGTTTGCACTAAAGTCCCTCACAAATCTGTTTAAAATAGTAAAATGTGAAATGAATGAAATGAAACTAACTTTGACTGTGACCCTCTCTGAGAGCTGCTGCTTTATCTGTGAGACTGAAATAACTCAAATAGAACTCATTTCCCCTGATCAAATCTGAGAGAGGAAACAAACACTGATAACTCAGGAGGTTGACACAGGCCCCCAGAGGAGAGCCTCCAGCTGGACTCACACTTCATATTCTAGTAAGTTTAAGGACATGTTTACAGATTGTTCATAAAGATTGAAACATTTTCAGATCAGGTTGTAAGTGTTTGAAGTGTCTGTGTTCCTCACTGCAGTCAAACTTTCAGTCCGACAATAAAAACCTTCTTATCTGGTTTCAAGTGTTAGCCGGCTGAATAGATACGTCTTCATGTCTCACCCTGCGTTCTGCGTGGCAGCAAAGTCAAACGAGTGTGGCTCCAGTCGAGGCCCGTCTGTTGGTAGATTCCTCACAAAGTCGATGTAGCGCTGACCCGGCTCGTACTGTTTGGCATTTTCACACAGAGTCTGATGATTGACGGGGAGAGAGACCACCTGAGCCTGCTGGAGCTGGAACCAATTCACCGTCACCTGAGACAAAGAAATCAAGTAATCAAGTCTGTTCTGGATAAAAAATATGATTTTTGTTCTAAACACTTAACGCCCTGACATCAGAACTTACAGCCTTGAAGGTGAGGTCACACTGGGACACCATCTCTCTGATCTGAGTGATGATCACACTCTTGGTTTTGGCCAAATCGACTCTCTTCACACCGACGTCGAGCTGACAGGACGTGCAGTGCTCTCTGGCCTCCTCAGCCTGCAAACACATCCATCCCATGATTAATTATCTGATCAGCAAATTATTCAATTAACAGATTTGAACACTGGATGGAGAGAATCTTCATCTTATGCATCGATGTCTTAGGCTTTTAGTGTCGCAGGAGAACAATCACCTTCATCCCAACAGACTGACGTCAGCTAAGAGAAAATAACAAAGCCTTCACAACAACACCGTCTCACATACCTGACAGGGCAAAGTGCAACGCAGCTGACAGCTTGAACAATGAAAACCAGTTTGTATCTGTAACTTTATTCTGCACAAATCTGCATGCAGTGTAAAGCTTTCTTTGTTTCACACACTTCAACATTTCGATTTCTGCCTGCAAACAAAGATCCTGCCGACATGGGGAAACTGTGCAACATGAGTGTCTTATGAAGTAGGACAGAGGAATTGAATTATACAGAACTGCTGCATGACAAATAATACAGCTAAAAGCGCTTTATAAACAGTTGTTATCAGTGGTTTTAAGGACATTAGGGCTGCTGAGAAAACCGGACTACAAAAATCCAGATAGCTTTTAAAAGGAAGGACATATTTCCTATTTACTTGTGTTGTATACACATAACGACTTTCATTCCTGTTACTGTTTGTTAATTTATTTATTTTTTATTTATGTTTGTCTCGTCATTTTGTATTATTATTATTATTGTTCTTTTTTTGATACTACTCTTCTCAAATGTACTTTTATTTTTTCACGCTTATCTTTTTATTTTTATTTAGTTATTGTAGTTATTGTAAGAGGTCTATTTGTTGGACCGGGAGGGTTGTTTATAGGGAGAAGTGATACTGGATACTGGATGTTTCTGGGGAAAAAAAGAAAAATGTTGACTGCATCCCAATTGCACTGTACGGCTTGAACTTGCTTTAATAAAAATATGTTGAAAAAAATAATAAAAAGGAAGGAAATAGGAACTTTGCAATCGACCACATTCAAGTAGGTCCAGCAGAGGAGGTGCTGTACGTGTACCTTCTGCAGAGCCTCCTCCTCCAGCCTGCGTCTCTTCTCCAACTGTTTCAACGCCGCCGCTCCTCCTCCTCCTCCTCCTCCGATCTGCTCTTCCTCCAGCCGGCTGGTGGACACCTTAGCTTTCTCGTACTCCTCCTGCCGCTGGGCCTGCAGCAGCCGGGCCTTCTTCAGAGCGCTGTCGGCTTCGTTCTGGAAATTTAAAAAAAAAAAAAGGATGAAAAATTCAGACGCAGACAACGAGACACTACAATCACAGAAAAGTAATCAAACTTAACTTTGGTCCCAATTAAAAGTAACATTTCTCCCACATCTCTTTGTTAATGCTTTGTCGATGATGCTCCAAACAGTGAGTATTAAAGGAAAAGCCAGAAACCAGTGAGAGTGATTCATTTCCTGAAAGTTAAACTCCTCAAGCAGCTGGAGAAGCTGTCGTACTTTATAATAAAGACAAATATCTCGTCACTTTCTAACTCGTTATGGAGCTGAATTCAAGCATGTACAGAAATAATGATCTGTGTTTGAAGCTCAGTTACTGATGATGACCCTGTCACACACAGAACTGGCCGACTGTCCCGACAGGCTGAATGAAACAAAGCATGTGTTTGCTTGTGCACATGCATGTGTGAATAATGCTCGGGCATTTCAAGAGCATTCTTGAACTGCGACCCGGCTGTGTAAACGTCTTTGTGAACTCACCATTTTCTTCAGCTCTCTCTGCCACTGCTCCTTGACCTCTTTGCGTAGTTTGTCCAGCTCACTCTTTCTGGTGAGGAGAGGCTAGAAACACACACACACACACACACACACACACACACACACACACACACACACACACACACACACACACACACACACACACACACACACACACACACACACACACACACACACACACACACACACACACACACACACACACACACACACACACACACACACACACACACACACACACACACACACACACACACACACACACACACACACACACACACACACACACACACACACACACACAGAAAATTAATTATTTTGTCTCCTCTATAGAACCAAAATTCCGTTTCAGAGATGCTTTCTTTGGCTCTGCTGGATTACCTGCATGAATTTGTTGCTTTGGAGTATCGCTGCAGTTTGAAGAACCAGCTGGCTGTACTCAATGTCATTTTTGAAAGCGGTCATGTAGGTCTCACGGAAAGGCATGAATTCCTTAAAACAGGAAGGAGAAAGCTTTGATGTCAGTCCCCAAAAAGCAGATCTGGTAGCAGCAAAGGTCACATCACTGGAAGAAATGGCTCACCTGTTGACTTGCAAGTGACTTGGCGGATTCGGCCATTTTGGCGTAACTTTTTGCACACTCAATATCTGCAGAAAGAACAGAGACAAGTTAATTCAATAACAGATTTAATTCAAACTAAGATGTGTAGTGAGTGAAATGATAAAGGTATCTTACTGTCTGATCAGACATTAAGGAAACATGCTATGTTGAAGTGCTGGCTTCTCTGACAACAATGCAGCAGCCAGTATGTCCTCCTTCTAACTTTAGATTCTGCTCCTGAATGCTCTGGATTTGTTTGGACCAGAGAAGGTAGGCGCTTTTAAGACACCCCCACACGGCCGTTTTGGACGCCCCTCGGTTTGTCAGATATGAGAGCAGTTATCAGGTCAACAGGTGTTGCAGCGATGGAAGCGGTCAAGAGAAGTGGTTCAGATAGAAGTGATTGTACCCGACCTAAAAAGCCTCTGCATGTTTCTAATAAGCTCCACGAGCAGAAACGTGCTCAAACTAGGATCAATATTGGAGATACTTTTGAAAAATGGAGAGAGGTTAGAACACAGAAAGGTTTACAGACCCATGCAGAGCTGGATAAACACTGAAGCTTCAGTGTCCACCACATGGTGACCTGTGTGAGCATGGACTCTAGAATGGAGGGGGGGGAGAGACAGCTCTCTACAATGTTTTGAATTTAGACCGCAGTACCCATTTTAAACACTAGGGGTCAGAGTTACATACTGCTCCTTTAATAAAAGACAAACTAAAGTTTTCTGATCAAATCAAACATGGCCTGTGAGAAAAATCAATGAGTGAAGGATGCATTAACCGAAGGCGAGGTGTTAAACAAACATCTCGTATGTTTGCCTGATAACCGGCGTTCTGTACAGCCTGACTGAGCGCTCTGTGTCCCTGATTAGGTATTAAACTGAAAACATTCATTAACTGGTGTGCAGAACAAAAGGCCCTCACACTCAGCCCCGAGCCGGGATAACACCGCATTGTTTTCAATCCAGCTCAGGTAATCGAGAACATTTTCTCAGAAAACCGGACTCTAATTAATCCCCTCATAATGCGGCTCTCCTCCGCACAGCATGACGTAGGAAGTTCAAAATAAAACACCATGAGAGCCACCATAAGAGAATTTAGATTAATCTACCAGATTTTTAACCACCTGTTGCTGCAGGAAGCTTAGTGTGAAGAAATGAAGAAAAGCTCATGAAAATAATCTGATAACAACGTGCAAAAAAAAACTAAAATAGTGCAAGAGATTGATATGCAAAATGTTATTGTGCAATAAATACTGTAGAAGTACCAAAACTTTAGTATAAAGTCTTCTTCATAAGACATGTGAGGGGGAAAGGAACAAGTTAACTCCTCCACCACGCTGTCAAAGGAAGTGGTTCTCGACCTTTTTGTTAATTTGGGGTGGAGCTTCTAAAGAAAGACAAGGCTGACAGCGGTCACTCACACAGCACACATACAGTCTGTGTGAACACCATGACTCGCTGCTACAGGCGCTTTAATCTGAAAACCGACCCACAGTCAGAAAATGTGTTAATTAATTTTGTAACTTCCTTTTTTCTTCTTCTTCACAAACATCTGACCACACCTCAGAAATGATCGTGCAGCGCCCCCGCAGAGGTCCGAACCCTGAGGTGGAGAATCACTGGACTAAATATCTCGTTAAGTTTCCCTCCAACTGGTGGTGGGACCTGGTGGCTCAGTGGTTAGTGCGCACGCCCCATGAATGGGGGCGGCGGTCCTCCACATGTCATTCCCCACTCTCTCTCTCTCTGATTTCTCACTCTATCCACTGTCCTATCTTTACATTAAAAGGCACAAAAAGCCCAAAAATAAATCTTAAAGTTCCTCTCCAACATGAACACCTCCACCTGACTTCAGTCTTCACATCGTCATGACAACACATAGCAGCAGGTAGTACTTTTCTGCTGCGTCTCTACACATCATCAATGCTCTCTTCTTTAACTCCTCGTTGGCTCTCTCTCACTCACCCAGACTGAGGCGTTTCTCCACCCACGCCAGCAGCTCTTTGGTGTATTTGGACCAGGCCTTGGCGTAGAGCAGCGCTGACTCCACCCCGCTGTCCTGCCGCTGCAGCGTCCGGTCCACCTCCTCCGCCCTGACTGGTGGAGACGGACCTTAGAGAACCAAGGAAAAACCACAAGGGATGTTATAGTGGATGAAGCTTAGACGTAACCTCCAGCAAACCAGCGCCATCCATCAAGAGTAAATGTGACCTTTGAGCTGACTGCAGCGGAGAGTCAGCGAGCGTAGCCCTCACTGACCATGGGGGAGTTTAATTTGAAGATATTTGTGACATTAGAGGGACTGCTGGACAGATTAATAAGACTGCTCATCAAGTCTAGGTGTGATTGTACTCACACTCCAGAGGAAACAAAAGTCAAAACCACAAGGATGAAGCCAAAAACATCTGCTTAGTTTTGGTACTATTGATGGATTTCGATGACTAAATGTGTCCTTAAAGATTTTATGATTTCTCCAGTAAACTGCTCAGCATTGAATCAGGCTGTAATGGATTTAACATAAAACTGCATCCAATCAAAGTGTGTCCACTAAGAGTTGTTGTTTTCGTCCCTGACAGACTCCGTTTGTTATTCCAAGTGTCTAACTAAAAGATCTCTGTAGGCATCCTTTTTCCATCCATAATCTGAACCGCTTTTTCTTGTTAAGGGGTTGCAGGGGGCTGGAGCTGATCCCAGCTGTTATTGGTTGAGAGGCGGGGTTACACCCTGGACTGTTCACCAGCCAATCACAGAGCTGACATATAGAGACAGACAACCAGACACATTCACACCTACAGACAATTTATAGTCTCCAGTTAACCTAAGGAGCATGTCTTTGGACGGTGAGAGGAAGACGGAGTACCAGGAGAGAACCCACACATGAACGAGGAGAACATGCAGACTCCTCACAGAGAGACTCCTGAAGGACGGGGATTCAAACCAGGAACCTCCTCACAGAGACTCCTGAAGGACGAGGATTCAAACCAGGAACCTCCTCACAGAGACTCCTGAAGGACGAGGATTCAAACCAGGAACCTCCTCACAGAGACTCCTGAAGGATGAGGATTCAAACCAGGAACCTCCTCACAGAGAGACTCCTGAAGGACGGGGATTCAAACCAGGAACCTCCTCACAGAGAGACTCCTGAAGGACGGGGATTCAAACCAGGAACCTCCTCGCTGTGAGGCGACAGCGCTAACCACTGCACTCTCTCTAAAACACACCAGACTACAATCATTAAACACAGTGATTCTACGGCGCAGATTACAGGAGGTCTGTTGATGTGATTTTTGGTGTGTGTTATCATATATTGCATTCATATTTTGTTGGACCTGAACTAACTGCTTGATAAACCAAATTGGCGCAAAGCAAACCAACTGGCCCCGAGGCAGAAATAAAGAACAACTCCTGTGATCTATGAGGTTAAATTACCGTTTTTTATAAATAAAGTTTGGTGGCTTTGAAGAGAGCGAGACAGGGGCTGCTTCTGGTTTTAAAAAAATCCTCTCCCTCTCTAACTAAAAGATCTCTCTGCAGGGATCCTTTCTGTGATGATGTCACACACTTAGAATAACAACCAGAGCCTGTGAGGGACACACTTTGACTTTAGTGCTTGAAGACACCGGAGCCCCAGCGACCTGCGATTTCTCTGCAGGCTGAAGCAATTCAAAATTATTTGGTATCTGTTACTCCTAAAGCGTTCTACATGTAGAGTAAAGGTTTAAAATAACACAATTCTGAAGCTTAATTTGAGTTTCTCTCCTCACACTGATGAAGCAGCAGCTGCTGTGTGTCACAGAGATCAGTCTTACCTGGCAGATCATCTTTCTCTGGACCGGATCCTCCAGATTCCACAGAGACGTTCTCGAAAGACTGAATCACAGACAGATGAAGATTAAGATCCACGATGATGAGGATGAAGTCACAGCTCTGATGACATTACTCTAAGCTAGACGGCCTCTCACTTAGGAGCGGTTATGAAACCTGCAGCAGGAAATCAACAAATACATCACATCGACTCATCGAGTGTCGAGAGTTTGCTTAACCTCTGACCTCTCCTGTAATGTTTCATATCTTTAGTCTGACACTTCCTGGTGCTCCTATGACACCGAATGTATTTTAAGAACAGAGGCACCATAAACACTCTCATGCCTCTCGATGGCTCGATTAGATGAAGGACAGTTGGACTGCATCATTCAGGCGTTTTATGTAAAGAAGACAAACAGAGTATGAATATAGTTGTTTTTCTCACCCTGCTCCTTTTTGTCAGGGGGAGCCCCAACACTGATCCATTCTCTACATCTCCCATAAGGAAGTCAGACACTCTGAGGGGAGAAACACACAAAGAAGAAATCACAGTTTGGACCGAGAAGGAATCAAACTGACCAGCAAGAAAAAAACTCTGAGACGGGTTAACTGCTCTCCACAAGTTTGAAGAAGTGGACAGAATTAATTCTTTAAAGACAGGCAGGGGAATCCAAAATAAATGGAATAAAACAACACGTGTATAAGCTCATTGGGCTGACAGTAGCTCAGTCTGTAGGGACTTAGGTTGGGAACCATAGAGTCTCTGGTTCAGGTTCCAATGCAGACCAAGTCTACAAACTGGTCTGGTTGCTGAGCACTGCTTACACTCTGTTATTGAGAGAGACACACACACACACGCACGCACACGCACACGCACACACACACGCACGCACGCACACGCACACGCACACGCACAGGACCTGTGGAGAGATGTCAGAGTGGGGAGAGCTGTTGAGGGTTTGGTGCCTTGCTCAAGGGCACAACGGGGAGGAAGTGTGGACAACAGGAACAAGAGGAATACAAAGGAGAAATCCTTCCTGCATATTATCCCGTCTCCCCCATCCCATTTTTCTTAACAATGAGTAAGGTCTTTAACCCGCTCTCGTAAAGTGTCTCAAAATAACAATTGTTATGAATGGCGCTAAACAAATACAGATGTTGCTGGCTAGTCGCCTTAAACTGTTTAGGTAGAAAGACTTTAAGCTGCGTTACTTTAACTGTCCTTTAAAGAGTCAACAGATTCGTTCCACTTAGGGGAAGTGAGCTGTGAGGACATCATACTTACACATTTCCAAAGGTGAACGCCAAGGTGTCGATGGCCGTGTAGATCTCTCCGAAGAGCTTCTGCTTGTTCTCGTCGTTCACCTCCTTGAAGTTCACTCCTGTCAGGCAGCCATGAAGAACCAATGAGTCAAACACATCTCTCTCACAACACATCCTGCCCCAGCGCCACTGAAAGAGCTGTTTTTAAAAAAGCATGAATCTCTGATGTGATTCATCATCCTGTGTGTGACGTCAACAACACAGTCAATAAAACTCCTCTTGAGTCAAATCCCAGTGAGGGCTGTGCAATTTATGTTTCAAACATGTTCAAGTGGAAAAGCCCCTCAGAGGAATCCAAAAACAACTCAGAACCTTAAATCAGAAGAGATAAGCTCAGACTGAGAGTGTGTATATTTGGCTGTAATCTGGAGAGGCAGTAGTTTCCTGCTCAGAGTCCAAACACAGTGATGACTGAGCACAGAGCGAGAGAGAAACAGCAGAGTAAATACTGCTGTAATCAGTCCTCACAGTAAACTTCCTGTACTGACCGGGAAGAGAGAAAATAAACCCGCTGGGGGGGGGGGGGGAGAGAGAGAGAGAGAGAGAGAGGGTGAGAGGGAGAGAGAGAGAGAGGGGGAGAGAAGGAGAGAGAGAGAGAGAGAGAGAGAGAGAGAGAGGGAGAGAGAGAGAGAGAGAGAGAGAGAGAGAGAGAGAGACAGAGAGAGGGAGGGAGAGAGAGGGCAAGAGAGGGTGAGAGAGAGAAAGAGAGAGAAAGAGAGAGAGAGGGAGATGGTCAGAAAAGGAGCCCAAAGATAAATCAGTGATGTCGCAGAGCGCTCTCCTGCCTCCGTCTTTCCTTTTCAGGAGAACAATGGAGATTTCTAGAGTTCAAATCCTCGAGAAGCAAAAATAAAAACTCTTCAGGTGTTGGTTGTTTGGAAAGTTTCTGGTTTGTATCGAGGCTTCGTGATAGACGTGAAGAAAGGAGGGTTTTGGATGGACAAGCTGGGAACAGATTTTTGGGATTAATCAAATTATTATCCTTCACCAGACTTGATCATATGTTTGACCCGATGAAAACCAAAGATACCCAACCACCGTCACCCTCCAAACATTAAAAGAAACTACTGAACTAATACAAATTATAATACCAAGATGTGTCTTCAGTGGCCACTATGCATTGAATCCAGGTTTGCTCTTGAAACACACGAGGTGCTGATTAAACTAGGGTTGTCACAACACCAGATTTCTAAACTTTGACACCTTTCCAGTAAAAATCTAACTATATCGAAAAGCAGAAGTCCTACGCAACCAATATTGGGTAACTTCATGTTTGATTACCAGGAAATCTCTGTGACAGTGTCTAAATTACACAAACACTTCAGCAATGTTTCAATACTCCAGATAAGAAACCCTTCAGGCTTCTGTAATGAATCAAGTCTCCGTCACAGAAGTTCAAAGTTTGATCCAAACTGGTCTCGGTTTAAGGTCTTGAGGATGTTTCACTTCTCCTCCAAAGAATCCTTCAGTTCTGAGAACTCTGAGAACTGACGAAGCCTTTGGAGGAGAGGTGAAACATCGGCAAGACCTCAAACCAAGACCAGTATGGATCAAGCTTTGGAATACCTGGATGACTGAGACCCTGCACCGACGCCACAACAGAAGTAAAGAAACATATGTTTGGATGACAAGTTGACAATAGTTCAAACTCATTGTTCGACAATTCTTAAATATCCTCTTAATTCTTTATAAAGACCGATCTGTTTATTATCCACATGTAACCCATAAACAGACCCCCATAAATATGACCAAATGGAAACCACAGACCTCCACATACCCACACCTTCCCAACATGAATACCAATACAGCAGCTTTGAATCCCAGCTGACGGATACTTAAACTGTTTAAAAACAGATAAAGTGCTCAATACTAAGGGTCGGCAAAATAATTTTTACTCGGTCTTGTCTCGGTCTCAGGCTGGGCAGACTCTGGATTTTAAATCCAGACCGCTCAAGACCACCTCTGATCGGCTGTTTCTCCACGTCATCACTGTGATTAGAAGGAAAACAATAACTTCAATTTATTTGTAGTTTGATTTTTATCCCCCGTTACGGCCGCAACCTTCCCGGTGTTACGGTCTAAGTGAGAGACACGCCCCCTAAACAAAAGATGATGTTTTGTCAGAGATATTTATGGTCTTGACTCGGTCTCCGGTATGTCTTGGTCTTGGTTAGTGTGGTCTTGACAACAACACTTCCCCCCCCAGTTTAATAGAATGAAGAGGTCTTGATCAGGACCAGTAGCTGCGTCTGAAACTCCATTATTCTGTCCCAGAAACCTCAAGGATTCCGCTGAAAAAGTTTGTTCTTTGGCCGGTCAAAGAGTAAGTTTCTATTCTAACAGAAGAAGCCAAGAAAATGATTCTCACGCTTAATTTCTTTGCTCTAAATCCAACACAGGATGAGCTGTTTGAAGCCCACCAAATACAGAAGATGAAATGATGAGCTAAAGGAAGATTTTTAGGAGAGCTGTCAAAACTTTAAACAGACCTCTACCCAGTATTTCCTGATGTGTAACAGAAATAAACCGTCCCGTTCCTGAACAGTAGCTGCTACTGTTGGTTGACTGAAACCATTTTTCCAGCCAATTTTTCAGTCCGCAAAACGATCACCCAGCTCGACACTTTCCTCAGTATTTCCTGAGTGCAACCGTCAGAATCTGACCTTTAACATCCTGCTGAAAAGTTCTGAAGAGGATCCAAAAGTGTGTTCCTCTCTGCAGCTAAAGAAGACAGACAAATAAGCTCAGCGTAATAATTGTTTCCTCTGACTCGGACACAGGACGAGCCGCTACGAAGACCAAATGGAGGGATCATACGCAGATTTTTTGAGAATGTGGAAAACTAAAAGTGCTCTAAAAACCGTCAAAACTTCAAATGACCTACCTGGAAACTTTCCTCAGTATATCTTTGAAGTGTCACCGAAACAAACTGTCCTGTTTGTGAACAGGAACTGCTACTATTGGTGGACTGAAACTGAATTTTTCAGTCTGAAAACCTTCAACATCCTGCTGAAAAGTTGATGAGAGGATCCAAAGTATGATCCTCTATCCAGTAAAGATTAAAGTAAATACATCCAACGTAAGAATTCTTTGCTTTTAATCCGCCAAACGAACAAACAGCTGTCAAAGGATTTGAAGAATAAAACAGTTTGTTGGGATCCAATGTCTGTGGGGCCCCTGGGAGCCTCTCCTAAACATCAGGTCAGCTACAGTAGCCTCCACCATTCAGACCACGTATCTCTCTTCAGCTGCTTCATCTCCACCTCTACTGTCGACCCCCCCCCCCTCCCCCCAACAGGACATCCTGAGGCTCGCTGAAACACAATGGTCGACTCGCTCAACCCCCAACCACAGGTCCAAACGTGGAAGTTACATCATGGGGGAAAAATGGTATTGTTTCAGTGGAAAAGCACAACACACTCGAAACACTCGCCGACCGCAAAGTAATAAGAAGAAGTCGCGTCTGAGAGGAACATTTCACTCTGATAGGGTGAAGCGAGGTGACTTTCAAGACAAAGGAAGGGACAAAACTCTGCAGGAACATCCATTTTTAACTCTGCACTTTAAAGTGCCACGAAGCAGAGACGCAATAAATCATAAGTTATTCTCTAAACTGAGAGTTCATTGTTAAATCTTATTATTCTAACATCAACATCCACGTCACAACAACAAATATCAAACCTCCAGGAAGAGAAGCTGATTAAAGATTTACACTGTAAAGCAACAGATTGAAGATAAACAACTGACATCACCTAGACCTGTATCTGTGAGTGTGCGTGTGTGTGTGTGTGTGTGTGTGTGTGTGTGTGTGGTGGAAGTGAGCCGTTCTGGCCACCTGGTGGCAGAAAGGATGCAACAACATGCCTCCCTGCACAGAAGCTGCTATAATGTAAATTTGTAACTTTTTATGAAAGGCCATTTTTCAGTGATATTACTAACAGTGACTCCTTTAAAGGGGACATATTATGAAAAATCTACTTCTACAGTGTTTCTGAACATATATTTGGGTAACCTGAGTTTCTACTAACCCACAAAATCTCCTTGTGATGTCACAGTGGGATTCTGGTAAAAGAAATCCCCTCCCCTCCCCTGGTATCTCCACCCATGGACTCCACACCCAGACTAGAACAAAACTTTTGAGCAGGTCTGCCATTTTTATTCTCTCTACAGAGGAGTGATGTCTACGGCGAAAACTCAGGGGGGGGGGGGGGGGCTCATTGCATTTAAAGAGACACACACACCAAAACGGAGCGTTCTGAGAGAGCTGGTTTATACAGGGTCACAAACCTCCTCTGGTGCTTGATTCATGTTATATTTTGACCAAAGCACAGATGTTTCATTTAGACCACAGGGGACTGTTTGAAAAGGTGGACAAGGGGGATAATATGTCCTCTTTAACACTTTAAACTCTGTAATATTTTACTAATAAATATGAACAAAGTATTCTTTACCCTCCAGAAGTTATTTAAAATCAGAAATGTTTTAGTTTTTTAGAAATCCTAATTTTTACGACATGTTTGTGGTCGCTTCTTCTGCTTTAGGACGCAGCTTCCCCCTGTGTACTGCGTATTCCCCCATGTTTTATGACAGCTGTAACATAACGTAAAGATGTAAAACACAATGTAAGGAAAGAAGAGGGAAGCTTTCATCTGCAGAAAAAAATCAGTCTGGACCTTTTATAGAGTTTATTTGTGGCTGGATTTGAAGTGATAAATTCAACATTAAACTGTCAAATCTTTGGCTTCTTTTCGTAGAAGTTCCTGCAGAGTTTTAACATGTTGGAGTGACTCAGAAGAAGTCAAGTTCTTGCAGGAAAGACGGAACCTAGACACACGGAGATGCACACACTCTTCTATGTGTTAATGTTAGTGTGTGTGTGTGTGTGTGTGGGAACTCGTTCCAAATATGTCGGTGAAGGTGTGCTTGATTTATACACAGCCTCCTCCTCCTCCTGCTTTGTTCTCTTGATCATGTCACCATTCCTTATGAAGTGTAGTCTCTTCAAAAGGCCGAGCAGCTCGTCTTTGCAATGCAAAGTGAGACGCGGTAAACTCCGGGGGATTCTTGTGTGCCGGCCAAGTGGAGAGACGACCTGCATGCCTGATCATAATCTCAGAGGAGGAGAGTGAGAAGGATTCCTCTGTGGAGTCTCTCTGGACTGACACACAAAGCACAAAGGACACCCGCGACTCACTGCCTCCTCCATCTGACTCAAAATATTGTTTTCCTTCTCCCCGTTTGGAGGTTTTAACTCGTGCTGTGACTTCTGCAGAGCTTTGAAGCTGTATGATAACTTCTCAGAAACCTTCCCCGGGAAGAGGCCTGGGGAGGACAGTGTGTGAGAGAGGACGGAGTCGTGGTGGATGTCCAGGAGATAAAACTGTCAGAGGAGCGAGGGGGGGGGGGGGGGTTTAGATAAGCAGAGACAGAAAACAGAGCAGAGGACGAGTGGAGGAGTAGCTGGGATGTTTTACAGGAGAGCTGTGAGTTATACATGTGTGTGTGTCTTAAAGGAGATCTGCTCATCATAGCTGACCTTTGACCGTGGCGATGACGGTTCCAGCCGTACTGAGGATGTCCACAGAGTTCAGGCTCTGGTGTTTGCTGATGATGGCCTTCAGGACTCGGAGCAGCTCGCCGAGTCGTTCGTGGACGGCCTGATGGAGGCAGTCCTGGTGCTCTGCAAAGAGGAAAAGACATTAATACTGCACTGTGTATTAAACCTCCTCGGGTCGATATACTTTGATTTGTTTACTTTTACTGACAGGATTATCTTTAGAACCATGAAACAATCCGGACTTTACCGAGGATTGTCTGTAGGGGGGAATCAGGCTCTAAATCAGCCTGGTTTATCTTTTAGTGCGTTCCCTGCTTTAGACAGTAAAACATCATCAACAGTACGATGTCTGTGCTTGATATCCTGTAGACACTAATATTCAAACCAACAGTGAGCCTCATAACCTTTGACAAACAGTTAATAAAACATCAGAAACTTTCTGCTAGAAACACGTGCAATGATGCTTAACAAGACGATATCTGTAGAGAAGGGAAAAGGAACATTTCAAAACATGGCTGTTCTTAATTCTGCATGGTGCTGAGTCTTAACAATTCATCATGTGAGCTGAATCTGAGCAGATTGGATACAGCTTTATAAAAACTCCCGCTTTAATGAATGGTGCAACCTCACTGCAAACAGGATTACTGTGACAGTCCAGCTTTGTTTGTTTTAACACCGACCACTGCAGTCCAGCGTGCACGCTGCACACACTACAGCCAGAAAGGTTCTTCACCTGACTACAGCACAAAGGTATGTGGTTTACTCATGCACTTAGTTCACACTCAGTTCGTCATCAAACCAGAGGAAACATCTCAGGTATGAGCCTCTGAGGACTCAATTCACTCACAGTGACTCATCACTGTTTACAAAGACACTTAATGGTCGCTCTCTGCATGCTTCAGGAATGAGGTCATGAGTAAGAAAATGTAAATGAGGACATGAACTACAATTCAGGTGACTTGAGCACCAGCATTAAGCCAAAACAAACTGCTGTTTGGCCACGCCTCCTCCATACTGAAGTCTCCGCTCTCCTCCAGAGACACACCTCCAACCCCCCTCCACTCACATTCACACGAAGGACTCAAGTGCAAGAAGCAGATGAAATCGTCCTCTGCTCGAGCTGCCTGTGTCCCTCATTGTTGTGTTAGCATGCTAATGTTAGCGCTCTTTAGTTAGCTCGTAGCTTCACATTGTATGTAAACAGACACAGTATGAGCGTGATCTAAAAACTCTTGCTAACATCCAAATAACCCCAACCCAGCATCTATAGTTGGGTTTCATTGCTGTAATCACATGAAATATGTAAGTAAGCTGCTTGGCAGGTTGTTTCATTGCATGCTTTAGATGTTGTAATCATCCTCACGACACCAGAAGTGAAATAATACTTTACCTGTTTTAAACCCACTGCAACAAAATTAGACAAAAGGATCACTTCTTGTTTTGAAATATCAGAAATTGCAGACAAACTCCTGCACAGCGTTCAAACTGCACAAAACATTGATAATGTATCCGTGCAACTTATGATGGAATAAAAAGTGTGCAGGCTTATCTCCTTCCTCAGTCTGCTGTCACCTGCTGTTTGTTTTCAAACTTTGGAACTTTTTGATGCTATTAAATAATTCAAACAACACGACTGATCACTTTAAATAATGTGGCATGAACAAGTATCAGAGTCTCCAACAGTTTGAAAACCTAAATTCACAACAACAAGTACTTCAGGGGGCGGGGGGGATTTCATTGCAACTTTATATATTTAAAAACACACACGTGCAAACACACACAAACACACACAAACACAGAGGTTGTGAAAGCCCCAGTTTGTGCTGACGATCACCCCCGGATTACCCGCTCATGGAAGAGGGGATCAGAATGACTTTAGCGGTCTCCCACTTTGTCTTTTATTCATTAGCCCTCTTTTTTGGAGCGGGACAAACAGAGCCGCCAGCGCGGCGAACAGCTCACGGTCTGTGTGTCCACCGCCACAATGCTCGCTGAGGCCCTGACCCGGAAATCCAGCCAACTGAGCAGCAGGTGACAAGTTCACTTTGACTCTAACTCCATTTCTCAGTGTCAGAAATGCTGATTCCCCCCCCCCCCCCCCCCAGTTACAGCCAGTCCTGCCCTAAAGTGCTGTGACTACAATCGATCTGAGCAGGACACAGAACTTTTACTCCAGAGGCCACTGCTCATGTCCTGATATTTCAACACACAACATGTTTGTTTTCCTGAACCTTACCAAGTGGTTTGGTGACTTACCCTAAAAATAAACACAGGTTTGAAAAAAGATGATGGTTTCAGTGAACAAAAAAAGGTTCATTTGGACTTCAGATCTGGTCCTTGATGAAAGAACTACCTGGTAGAAAACCCAGAAGACAGACTTTGAGGCCACAACAAGTACGAACCAATCAAAGCAAAGAAGTATTAACCAATCACAGCACAGTATGTCGTGATCAGGCAACACTTAAAAATAGAAATATTATCTAGACTTTTCCTGTTTTTCTATCAAAATAAATGGGTGCATGGCGCTGACATAGCTCAGTCGGTGATGTCATTTCATCCTTAAATGTTTCTTAGAGTTCAGATCTGAAGGGACCGGAAGTTATGCACCTGATCTAAGCTCTGTTCCACCTGTCAGGGTTTTCATTGGAGAGATTTTTAAACAAGATTTTGCAAACATCGATTTCCTGCAGCAAGATCACCATCACCTCTTCTGCTAAACTGCTAGAGCTGAACTTGTTCAAATGTCAACAAACAAACAAACAACAAAAAGTGAAAAAAATTCATGCATGGGGCGCTGGTTAAGCTTGTGTAGAGCTGAATCCCACGCACAGAGGCTACAGTCCTCGGGTTCAGCTCAAGCAGCAACCTCCAGCGTTGACAAATGAAGCCAATTCTGAAGTGTAAAATCCTGCAGTTCCTAGAGTGTCCACTAGAGGCTGGTTGCAGAAGCGCAGGAAGTCACATACACACCCATTCTAAAAAGCCTGTTTTTACAGCAGAGATTAACATGTTTACAGCCTGGTTCAAAAAACCAAATAGGTGTGATTAGCTACAGTGTAAGGGTTTGTCGCCTCAGCTCCAGCTCTCTGCCTGTCGTTAGGTTGACTGAAAGTTAGACTGAGACAGGATTTCCAACATGGAGACCGCCATCGATGGGACTCCAGCGCGCCCTGTCCAAAATGTCTAACCCTACCCTACCCTAACCCTAGTGCTTTTAAAAGCTGCAGCCAATCATCACTCTGCAAATCAACAATGACCCGCTTCCCATCCAGTTAAAGATCTGAAGTGATTATGTAAGGTGTAAGAACGCTGAGAAATACCACCTGAAGAAGGTCAAAAGGTAATTCCAGGTGAGTGAGAAAACTAACCTGCTCTGCAAACAGGGAGCAGAGAAACCCTGACAGACAGACACGCTGACATGATTACATAAGACGAGCAACAGATCACAGACTGTTCCTCTCAACATGAACTCCTCTCTGCCAACTTGCCTCGCTGCTCCCAGCCTGCCAAGAGCCGCCCCGCAGGACCTGGAGAGTACTGTCCGTCACCGCAGCAACCGTTTTCATCCATCTTCATCACATGTCGTGCTTGGCTCCTTCTCGTGCCGGGGACAGAGTGCTTTTTGACGACAAAAGCGTCTCCTGCTTTTATTCGGCTGCCCAGCTCCCCACGAGGCAGGAAAAGAGCCGGTGGTGAGGTCTGGCACTGTCACACCCCAGACTGAGACTCAATAATACGTCTATACAATCAACGCACAGGGGCGTACAGAGGAGTACAGAGTAATAAACAGCTGATTACAATAATCTGAATAAAGAAGAAATACCTGACAGGAAGTCAGCCTTCCATTGGAGTATAACTTAAAACCTCATATCTCCAATATTGATCCTAGTCTGAGCACGTTTCTGCTCGTGGAGCTTATTAGAAACATGCAGAGGCTTTTTAGGTCGGGTACAATCACTTCTATCTGAACCACTTCTCTTGACCGCTTCCATCACTGCAACACCTGTTGACCTGATAACTGCTCTCATATCTGAAAAACTGAGGGGCGTCCAAAACGGCCGTGTGGGGGTGCCTTAAAAGCGCCTACCTACCTACCGTTGGTCCAAACAAATCCAGAGCATTCAGGAGCAGAATCTAAAGTTAGAAGGAGGACATACTGGCTGCTGCATTGTTGTCAGAGAAGCCAGCACTTCAACATAGCATGTTTCCTTAATGTCTGATCATATAGTAAGATACCTTTATCATTTCACTCACTACACATCTTACTGAGTGGTCCTATAATGACAGAAGTCTTTGCTGTTGTGAAGCAATCTAAAGGAAAACTCAAGCAACAAAAGACATTATTAGAACTGATTTAAACTCCAAAATAAGATTTCCTGTTCACTCTTGTCTGAGCCCAATGTTCTCAAAGATCTCTCACAACCCAACATACAATAATTCCATAAGGACCGCGCTTTACAATGAGCTGCTTCAACCCTTAAGCCGTCAATTGGTCCTGGTCAGTTTAGACCCTATTTATGGACATTATCCTTTTAGTGACAAAACACAAACAAAGGCCTAAATCTTCCTACACAGGCTATACACCCATTCATCGACAGAGAAACTGAATCCTGAGTCCTGGAGACGTGGAGCCTGGGCAGGCTGGAGGTTTATTAAGGACGAGCCTGAACCCTGAATGACTATGAGACACAGGGTCTTCCTTTGCAAAGCTCCATGGGCTTCAATCCTCAATCAATGGGCGGCTGTGTGGCCTATTGGGCTGTCCTAAATGGAGGCTAATTAGCCAGACATTATGGTTGCGTCCACCGGCGCAGCAGGACACAGGATAATGTACTGAGGCTGATTATTTAACCCCTAAACTGCCATTCTGGGCGTGACACAAAGGGAAGAAGACTAGTTCCCACCAGTTATAAAGGAACAGCTGATCAGTGCATTTTGTTTCAGCTGGGGCTTTGTCCTGTTCAGGAAAGAAAAGAGAGTTTGAAAAGGAAGTTCTCGTGCATAAAGTTGCATAACAGAAGGTGTTTCAAAATGCAAATATTAGCCCAAACCAAACTAGGAGAAAACAAACAGGTTACAGGGATGGTTCTGTTTTCGCCTGGGAAGACGGCTGAGTATTGCCTGAGGATTTGTTTGAGTGCTGAAAACTCACTATTGTCCCAGGGGGCCACTAGCAAACAGAGGGCCCGGTCCCCTCATGGGCCTGCCTCATGAAGCATTTATGGAACAATAAATCACAACGGCAGCTTTTCACGTTCCACGGGAAAGAGAGATTTGAGTGTGTGCATATGTGTCTTTGTCCGTGTGTGATGGTCAGCGGTGGGAGGATTGTGAGGAGTGATAGGGGAGGAGTTTGGGTGGGTATGGTGGTGGGTGTGTGTGGGTGGGGGTGTTTTTTGGGGTAGTACTCTCCCTTGGGATTTGTCCCAAATTTACCCCTGCACCCCACTTCCCTGCTTCAGTGGGGGTTATAAGAGGAGAGAGAGAGGGGGACATTCCTGCACATAATAAGCCGTGCTGAATGAAGGCTGCAGGGGGATCAGACTCTGATCCTGATGAGAAGGAGGCCGCGGATCAGGAGCCGCTCTGAGGCTGCCACTAACACATTGCCAAGTTTTTACTTCATTAGCGTCATGGAAACCCGACATTCCTGCCTCTTGTTTGGAAGCGGGGATGGGGGATTGAGGAGCGAGGGGCTGATGGGGGATCCATAATGACAACAGCGTTGGATCATTCAACATCAAAATGACAACTTAATACCAAAACATTCTGATCTAGAGACTCTATGACCGTCTTAATGTTTGCAAACTTAACCAAAGATTCCCATTAGTTAGTATTTACTTTAGATGATCTATTGGTAGTAGGGTTGTCATGATAAAAGAATTTAAACTTTGATACGATTTTTGTAAAAATCAAACGATACCTCTTTTCGATACCACCCGTTTCCTCCGCAGGCTGAACGTGTATTCGGGGAACCACGACTTGTATTTTAATTTTCGGAAAAAAGTACTAGCAGATAACACTACAGTGCCGGCACCACATCAGCGACGCACCGTAATTGCAGCTCGATGTGAAAAGTTCACAAAGTGCTGTCCTTAGTAAACTGTGTTTCGATGCCACAGCAACAAAAATGCGATCGGGTAATTTCTGGTTTTAATTTTAAAAAATGGAAAGAAAACTCCTGCACATCTAGTTGAACAAAAATGGGTAATGTTTAATATTTGTGCAGTTTAGCCAGTTTGCAGGAGAATCCTCTCCAATGCACCTGTCCTACAAAAGAGTGGTATCAAAAAAGTATGGAAGCATCAAAGACGTTGACAATAATGGTCAACAGTTTACAAAGATAAGGCCAGAGACTCCGATGAGTTAATATTTGGTTCTGATGAGCTGGTGGGTTAGAAACATCATCACTTTCTTGGATAACTCAACACAGTATTTAGGGGGAATATTGTTGCTGAGCTTGTACCTCGTTACAAAAACAATATTCTCTGGTGAGGACTTTGTGAATCATTGATGCTTTGAGTCACAGAAGTGATCGTATTTGGATGAAAGGATGGATGAACATTGCTACGACTATATCCTGGTTGACATGTTGCAGCTTGGCAATCAGAGACAACAATGCTCTAAAGCTTTTATCTTCCATTTTGTTCTCAATGGGACCATAGTTTAATAAATCAACATCATGCTGTATTGAAGAAGACTTGAAACTAAAGATCTGGACTATGAACTCATTAGGAAAATGGTTAATGAGAGAATAAATCTGACTTCCACACACAGCAGACATCTTTTAGCAACCAATGGAGTCGCGTCCTGCGGAAAAAACTCGGCTGAGTCCACTTCTGACAGTATATTTCAAACCTCACCATTGCAGAAGCTCCAATGCAGGTCCAAAGTTAACCTGCATGGTGGAGTTGCAACTGGTTTCCATTGGTAGTCTAGAAGTATTGGTGTTTTAACAAGCTTTGGTTGCACGCAGATAAACAGTCCTTAAGTAGATTAAGAGGGAAGAACAAATTGGCTAAAATAAAATCCTAAACCCACATGGCTACCATCCAACAACCATTTAGGTTTTTACACATTTCTAGAACCAGAGATCTGCATGTTTGTGGATAATAACCAAGTGGTAGGTGTCGTCTCTCATTTCCAAATTTTCTCAAATTTTTAATCCAACAGCAAAGATTACGAACAGCACACAGAAGTCTTGGCTCTCATCCAAATATCTACTGGGTACATCCTAAACCGCTCATAATTGCCTGTTGCACCAAGAAGCTTTAGTAATTAGAAATACCCCCAATAGGATCTACTGGTGTCATGCAACACATGTCGTTGCAGATTTGGAAAGAGCAAGATTCATTTTGATTCATGCACACTGATCTTCGTCTGCAGAGCAACCATATAAAAGGGCCACAACAGCAATATGTGTCTATTAAGTTGTTTGGTAAATATATGCAAATGTTTCACTGCACTCTAAGTTGACTTAGAAGCAGAAGGATATTAATTAAGGCAAGAACCAAAAACAAGGATTTTCAAACTTTTTAACACTTGAGTCTAAAATAGTTTAAGGTGTATCAGTTGGTTTTGTTGCTTTAAAAAAAGCTCCTGATTCTTTGCACCATAAGGAAATTGTGTCACTTGTTCCAATTTAGCATCACTGGTTTGACTTGTTGAATCACAAGCTTCCACTCAGGCCCGACACAAAATGACTTGGCAACATTCCTCTCACTCTGACCCTAGCTCTGCTCAGTCATGCATTGCAAATGATGGGAGCAATGTATTATTTATGGTTCAAAACATTTGAGGGAGCAGAGGGGTGCTTATTGCTACAAAGCAAGTGTGAAATCACTAAACATGTCACAACTGGGTCTGCAGAGGTCTGATCAAATGGAAGCTCAGGGCGGAGGGGGCTAAAGAGGATGTTGGACAGGTTAGCAATGAGCAGTGTCAATCACAACCTCTCAATGTGTCCCATTCAGTCAGACCACAGCTGGACATTCCAGCTACTCACCCAAATGGTCGACGTCGTTTCAAAGAAGTTGTGGATTCATCAAAAGCTGTGGTTGGGCGAGACGCTCTTCAAAAAACAACTGATCAAATGTGGATCCAATAATCAATCACTGCATGACTCATAACCTTTGTTTGGTCCAAATGGATTCTTCTTTAATTGGAGAAGGTGAAATGCCACATTCTTTCATAATCTGGGTACTAATCTGGGTATGTGCAATGCAAAAAAAATCCCAACCATAGCGGTGCCTTGCAAAATGGGTCCACTTAACCTTTAACACTTGGGCAGGGTCACTGCAATGGGTGGCCCATACATCCCCTGATAGCCCCCCCCCAGATGTACTTCCTGTGGTCAGTGGCCCTGGTCCACTCCTGTCGACAGACCACCGGCGGCCCACTCTGCGGATTAGCAGATTACATGCAGCTGGTAAAAGGCAGGGGAACTTTGCCTTCCCAGACCTCTGCGCTCACACCGAGGCATTCCCTGTTGCTTCACCTTTGAAGCTCTTTTTCCCATGACTGCTTACACAAAGAGCGGGTTTTTAAAAGAGAGCCCGAGGCTAGACACACAGCACCTTCCACCTAGGTGGGGGGCTTTTATGCAGCCTCTCTGCAGGCCTCTGCCTTTGTCAGGCTTGTTAGCTGTTAAATCAAGAAACTAAAAGTGAATGAAAAATGATTCTCAATGGAGGCTGGAGGCAAGAAATGTTTGATGTTAAGTTTGACTACGAATGAGTGACATGACGTCGGGTTGTCACGATACCAACATTTTAAACTTTGATAAATTTCTAGTAAAACTTGAACATTGATATCAGTTCCAGTACCACGGCAACCAAAAAAGAAACCATTGGCCCTCAATATTAGGTATTGGTTTTATTCAACAAAAATGGTAAGGACAACCCCTTCACTCTGTTAAAATTGTAAGAAAACATTGGCAATGTTTTGGTCCCAAAACTAGCATGCTATTACGTAACAACGTCTAAAGGGATGCTCACACACACACACACAGTGCTGTTCCCCCCGTTGGCTCCGCTGACCCTGTCTCGTCCCTTTAAAGCTTCTGTTACAACCTCTGAAGGCGATACTGAAGTAAGATGGGATCACTTCGCCCCCATCATCCCTCTGCGACATTCATATTGAAGGCAAGACATCACAGGGATGTGAGCATCACGTCTTGAACAGGCAATTAGTGATGGATTCATTCCTCTCCAACGCACCTGTCTTTTGAAATAGTTGGGTTTTCTTTTTACTCTTGTGCACTTGATAAAGAATTGGCAATTGTGTTGAAATCCAAGGGTACACAAGAAAAATGTTCCAGGATTTCTTTCAAGTCAACAAACCCTAGGATATTTCTCTCTCTTCAGTCCTTCGCATATAAATGAGACGCCCAGTGTGGAGTGAAGAATTTTGTTTTTCCCCCTCTTTCATTTCTCTTTGGAGCTGTCTGTCACTGTGAGGAAAGACAGGCAACCTTTCTCTCAGGACACCCCCCACATCTCCACCACCACCACAGCCACCGCCTACTGTTGATGCAAAGCTCTGAAGGTTGGCATTCCAACTATGCTTTCTTTAAGAGAAACTGCAAATCCCCCCACCGTGCAACCTCTAGCTGGCAGCAAAAATGCTTGGGCATTAGTCTGAAGAGACTACAGTCGCTCTCAAAGCGGTGCAAAGGGACATCAGCAGGCCGGAGAGTCAGAGAGCTGTCCAACGAGTACAAAGATGGGCCCCTTCAGTACACCTGTCAAAGGGCTGAACTGGGAGGTGAGGGGGGCTGAGGTTTGGGGGAAAACGCAGCACTGAGAACAAGAGGACACTGTTTAGCTTCACGTGTATCCTAATCCTGACAGAAAAGGCTCTGTGAGCAAGAATGTCTGCAAGAGTCGAAAACTTACTTCAAATAACTTCCAAGGCATTTCGATTTACCAAATGTAACAAATAAAACAAAATTTTCTGGTTTCAAGTATCTCGGGCGTTTATGCCATCTTTGACCTTTTATTTTTGTCAAAGAACATGTCCAGATGTCAAGGAAAAGTTACATTTTCTATGAGCTCAAGGCGCTGTTTTGTACCTCACCATGATCACAATTAGAAGCTTGGGTTTGCATAGATATGAAGGTACTCTGAGCTTCAGAAGCGATGCTGATCCATACCTGCCAATCTTGTCAAGGGTAGTGTAAAGCTTAATGCAAAGGGGCCTCTTCTTTAGTCATTGCTGATTATGAAATATGCAGATTTAGAGGGTCTTGAATTGCATCCTCCCACTCCGTAAACTGGAAAGATCCTGAAAAGATTTGTTCTAGGAAGCCAGAGTCAGTTTGGAGAAGGCGATTCAAGCGATGCATGCTGGTATTGTTGCTCGTGTGCTTTGACAAGTTCAATCACACCAATAGGTCCACTTCCCTCCCCTGTCCTCTCAGCACTTCAGTGGGACCCTAATTTGAGTCCAACAAGACCCTGATTGGTCCAATCCATGCTTCACACTCAAGTCTTGTTTACCTCCACAACAAACAGGGACTCTTTCACTTTGGATCTGAGTTTCTAAGCCATTTTCACATATGCAATCCTGAAAAGTCTACCCCCGAAATCTTTTTGAGTTTCACACATGTCCCTTCCCCACTCAGAGATTTTTCCTGTTGACGTCTCAGGAGAATATAAATTATGTTAAAAGCACGCTGTGAGAGTCACAGTGACCCTATGACCCCAAACAGTTTGTCTGCCTTTGTATGGAAAAATGGCGAGCAGAAAGGGTATAAAGCAAGCTTACCGTTGTGCACCGTGCTTACATAGATGTTATCATATATTTATTTCCTGCTGTGTTCACACACCAGCTCATCCTGACTTCTTGTGGATTATTTACTAGGGGAGCTGGCAGGAAACATTCTGGATAAAGTCGGGTTAAAAAAATGCAGCTAACCCTGAAAATGTCTGAAAATCTTCAGGAGTTTTGTGCATGTTTGTAGAAGGCAATTACAGAAGGTTTTGGACAAACACATTACTGGTTATCCTTCTCTCTCCCTGCACCATGGGGTTGACTCTGCCACATGCGAGCATGCTCTGAGTTTGGCTCTGGTAGAAAGGAAGGCCAATTATACCTTCAGTGAACCCCTAACTACACAGCGTGTTACAAGAAAATACCTGATGCAGAAAATTTCAGTTAGAGTAACTGTCTTTCCAACTCCAACATAATCCCCTCAGTTTCAGCTGACTCTGTTTGAAATACAAGAAACTGGTAAAAGCTTCCTCGAGCTGCACAGAAACACCACTGCAAACGTTGGGGGAGTGATTGCTGAGCATAAGACACACCAGTGCTGAAGTAAGAGTTGGTTAATTGGTCCCAGAGAACTTTGAGAACAGGGATAAGGGAGTCCAGGTGCCCTTTACTAAACCATGAGTACACTCAGTCAGTGTTTGTGCTGCTGGAACAGACAGGAAAAAAAACCTTCAGGAAACAGTTTGCTAAAACCATTACTTACCTTGATGAAATGCTGAAATTAAAATAAGCACCCGTCTCCTGCAGCAGCTGACCAGTTCATTATGGCTGACCTTTATTTATGTAACCCTGCAGAGCTGACTCAGACACCTACAGTAACCAGGCAGTGGACCACTCCTGCACAAACACAGGCACAACATCATATTTTATATTTTGCTTCACTGCAAAAAATGTTTAGCAAACTGAATTTGTGTAATTTGTCAAAATATCTTCCGATGCAGCGAGCAAAAGTACTTGTGAAATGAGATTATTGTTTTTTAAGAAATCTCATCTCAAGACAGTCAAAAAGGTGAAATGTTTCTGCTGCGTCGGCAGAGACGAGTCATTTGCACTCGAAATGTTTCAAAGTGCAGAACAACACATGAGTGCTTCCCTGCCTAACTCCACATGACTCTAATCCCATGCAGGGGAGAGACCCCAGATTCAAGGGTTACTTCAGATTATTCAGAGGATTAATTTGCCGTCTTTGTTTCGGAGCTTTAATCCACAAAGGGCGAGGGGAGGTCTCGTGGTCACGCAACCACATGGGTGTCGGTTAAATGTGTCACACTTGTTCGGAGTTAGACGGTGAACAGACTGAGCTTATGTTGTAGAGAAGAATACTTTAAGATTCAACACTCCTTTGACTTTCAAACTGGACAAAAAGCGTCAGCTGTGTTTGAAGGAAGAGCCGAGTCCCTCAGTGCCCACAATGCTTTGCTCCTTGTGTGTACTGCGGGAGTTTTATCTCAGTGTGTGGCAGACACTGACAGCCCCAAGCTGAGCCTCAAACTATAAATCTCAACCTGAGGGAAGGAAAGAGAGAGAGACACACGGAGAGGGAGCTCCCTCAGGTTACAACTCGCAAATCTACCAGTGCAGTCGGGCTGTTAAGAGCTGACGCGTCAGCAGGGACGCTCAGAGTAAGGTTGTTGAAATGTTTCAGACTTAAACTTAAGTGTTTTTAAAAGATCATTTTAATGATCCACAGTATCAAAAGCTGATGTTCAAGTTAAGATTTTAACCAAAACATGCTGCAAGAAAAAGGAGACAGCGTGGACATTTGAAAAACTTTTGTAAAAAAAATAAATAAATAAATAATTAATTAATTAATTAAAAATCACTAACTTTTATTTAAAAAATGTATCAGAATTTTCATATTTCTCTGAAAAAAATTCAAAACTGTACGATATTTGAGAAACTTCTATAAAAAAGAAATCAAGAAATTATCTGAAATGAGAAAAATTACAGTACGTTAAAAAAATTTAACTTTGGTAAAAAAAAAAAACTTTGAAACTTTTGTCAAAACCTTGTAAAAATTCCAAAACTTCCCCAAAACATTCCACTCAGTGTGACATTTTTTTTAATGAAAACTAAAACATTTCCAGAGGTGTACTTAGGTGCCTGCACTTGGACTTTTGTTGCCGTGGTAACTGATCTCTAGTATCATAGTTTAAAATTCTCGTATCTTAACAACCCTCAAAGATAAGATTTTACACTGGCGGGGCTTTGAGCAGGAAGTGATTTCATGTTTCGCTTCTTCAGGTGAAAAGGATGAACAGAGCGTCCATATGTCACAGCACACCACACTTTAATCCCAGGGGGATAAAACCCAGCATGCCATAGCTGCGCCTTTAAGCTCAAATCAACCAAAACAATTACGGTAATGTAATTAATCCTGTTAGGCAGCTCGGCTATCCAGATCAGGGTTCAGGATGATTAAATCGAGATCTTTGGGAACTGTGGTGATGGGAGCCGACCACCAATCATCTTTAAGGGTCCACTTTAAAGAAAGAGGGCAGGTCCTGTTCTCTGCGGTTATTTACAGCGGCTTTAAAAATGGCTCCAGTAAAAAGAACCATAAAAGGAACGGTTTTTAGGAGGGTAGGAGAAGCCTTCCAGTGCATCCTGGACCCGGTGGGATCGCCTGTCTAAACACAGCGCTCACTTACAGCCATTAAGAAGTTGGGAATGGTTTGTGAAAAGCCCAAGTAGGGCTAATTTTAGGCTGGTATTTCAACAAGGGGTGATTTAGAATACAAAGCACCAAAATAGCATTTAGGCTTTCTCTGAGGACCCGGAGCAGAAAGACTTTCCCACAGAGCTTCAGCGTCACGGCAGAATACTCAGCCACCGTCCAAAGAGAGGAAAGAAGGAACTCAATCCCCACATCTTCACAGCAAGTTCAATTAAATGCATGAATATGTGGACAGACAGCAGCACGGTAAAGTTGAACAATAACCCTTAAGTACCTGGGCTCTACTTGATATACTTGGAGACAAAAGAGATACAGGAATGGAGGCGCAGGTCGGACTTGAACCCGGGACCTACTTGACCTCACCGCTAGGCCATCTGCATCCGAGAATACGAGAATTTTAAACTTCCATGTGATACTCGTTAAAATCAAAATGATATCAATACCTGTTTTGATACCATGGCAACAAAAAAAGGAGTCCTAACCCCCAATAATGACTTAATTCTTTTAAATCCTAATTAACAAAAAATGCTGCAAACTCCCGCACACTCTCTAAAAACTTAGACTCTCTCTCTCTCTGTGATGTATGTCAACCCCACTCTCTCTTCTCCCAACATTTCCTGTCTCTTTGCAGCTGTCCTACCGTACAAAGAGAAAAATGTCCCCCCAAAAATATCTTTAAAATAAATATTGATAATGTTGACGACCTTGATGTCCAGAGACCCCCATACTGTGAAACCGCAGAGTGGTCTACTATATTAAGAATAATGATGTTTGTGTATCTGTTGTTTTGAGGAATAACATAAAAAAAATTGATTCCCCGCCAGCCTAAAAGGTTGTCTATTGTTATTGTTTTGATTAAGAGCCCCCTGGTGGTGGAATTGACATACTATGCCTTTAAGGTGCCCCAGCTTCTTTTTTTAAAACATTGTTTCATAAGTCAGGTGATCGGGAGAGGAATGAATCTATCAATTGTGCAAACAAGACAGTGTGCAGGAGTTTCCCTGCAGTCATTGCTCATTAACTCAAGAAACGTACAAACATCGGGTGCCCAAGACTTCTATTTTTGTGCCATAGAGTCAGAAGAGATTTAGATTTATTTTTAGTAGGATCGTACCTCAGTGACACTCAGCGTTACACAACACCTGAGGACCTTTTTGGTAGGATCCTGTTAATCATTGAAGCACAGAGTCACACGCTCAGTATGAGCTCAGTCTTCGAACTCCACACTGATTAACTGAGGACACTTCACACAGCCAACAGAAAGGGGGCGGGGCTTAAGAGTCATACAGTCCTCAATTAAATGTGTGACTAATGGTAAAAGAACTCGGACTGTCTTTCATGCGTACTTAATGTGCCACAATGATTCCAAGAATGAATGATTGAGCAATATTTACTTTCATTAGCAGGATGACTTCGTGGAACTGGGGACAGAGGAGAAGAACATACTGGAGAACAGGAAACATGCAGCAGCAGGTTCATTAGAGCACAGAGATGGTAGAGGTGGTGTGCAGACAGTCTATGGTCGTGCAGTGATCACAGGGAATAAACATCACCACCCCCTCCCACTGGCTCCAGGTGAATTCTCCTGATTATATCCTGCTGTGTTCTCACATCAGATCACTCTGACTTTCTGCAGAATAAATACCAGGAGGCTGGAGGAGAAACATTCAGCTATTTGTGTTCACACATGACGCTCCACCTGGAAATAACAGGAAGTTTTCAGGAGTTTTGTGCAGGAGTGAAATGACTAAAAGTTGTTGTTTGTGTCTCCGACTGTTATTCTAAATTTCTGACAACATTAAAGACAAGATAGACTGTTTTGTCAAACAGTCTATCTCTCTGAGGAAGAGGATGTTTTCAAGCTGGATGAACTGTGACAACAAGCTCCTCTAAAGCCACCAGACTCCATTTAAAAAACTGTCATTTTACTGTGCAGAACATGGGAGGAGCTCGTCGACTGTTTCCTGCATTCGATTGTTATTTTGTGTCTTTGGTGATAAAAATGTTTAGTTGAGATCCAAACAATGTGAAATAAACACACGAGAGAAAAGAGTCAACAGTTAAAGCAGGGAGAGCTATCTCCTGCTGCACGGTAAAGTTACTGTTTTTTTTTTTAATGGAGTCTGGTGGCTTTACAGAGAGCGAGGGAACAGCTGTTTCTGTTCTGCTGGGACTCTTCCTGTAATGTTGTTAAATCTAACTCTTTTAATGCACTTTGATTGTACATGTTAAAGAATACTTTAATGCTTTTTCCAACCTGATCTCTGGCTGCAGGCTGCAGGAACATACTGCCACACAAACCATAGTGGAGCTGTCAGCAGACGTTTAATAAGTGCTGATTCAGACGACACAGCGACACGAGTGTTTGTTCTCTTGGTATGGAGGGAATGTGAGTCAGTGAAGGAGAGGATGTGACAGACGGTGAGAGAAGTGGCTGTGTAGTCAGATTTGATTCACTTTAAAGATGCACGTTAAGCAAAGTGTCAGAGTGAGGGCAATGAAGGTGTTTGTGCAAAAGCAATGAGCACACGTGAGGAAAACAAAGACAGAGGATGCAAATGAACAAAGAATAACCAAGAGTTATTTGAAAGATGCTCCAGGTCTACTTTTAAAAATAACATCAACACGTTTTTAAAAGGAAAGAATAAAACTGAGTAAAGATCAATCTTCTGCACATATCAAACACACACATTAGGAGTTAATTGCCTGAAGCCCCTCCCCTCCTGTATCACCTTGCTCTCCTCAGATCAGCTCAGGAAATATCCTGCTCGTGCAGTTCTCCTTCTCCAGCAGCTGACGCAGAGAGGTAGGCCATCATTCTGCTCGGCCGGCTTGAAGCGTGAAAACACCTGATGACACACCTGTCCCAGTCACACAGGCAGCCTCAACAAAAACACCCTCGAGAGCCTCGAACACATGACGAGATGCACAAATGATCGACTCCAAAGCAGCGTAACCAAATGTTTGTTACACTAACCTTATGATGAAGGGGCTTCATGAGGCTTCACAAACACAAAGGACACAGCTCGTCTGGGCTCCAAACGTCCTCTGTGACCCCTGCTAACACCCATCTTCCAAATTATAATCCCCTCCAATTACGTCCTTCACAAAGTGCCCGGTGCACACAGTCACGACCTTAAAGACGAATATCCGTATGTGGACTGAGGAGAGGCACATCAGCAGTTTCTTCTCAGGCTTCTAGCGTAAAAAACAAGATTGAGTCGTGCGTCATCGACTCTGCCACAGCTGAACAGCAGCCGCTCTGTAATTACCATTTAAGGATGATGTGCATTGGGAGGAAAACAAACTTCTTTAAAAATATTCTTAACGGAGTTGGCTGAAGAACCCCCCCCCAGGGACCACTCCCACAGACTGCAGCTATTCCTGACTTGGGAAAGTATCATTTCTGCTCAGGCTGCCAGTTAGCAGCAGCATGCTAGTCTGGAGACTGGTCCCGGGACAATGGGTGTCAGACTCACGTCGTTGACTGTGAATGCAGGCGGTGTTGCGGTGGAGCTGAATATTGTGGAGGAGGGTTCACGGAGGTTTCAGTGAGCAGCGCGGCTTAATGAGAGGTTTGAACTATTGTGAAGCTCTGCAGAGACAATACGGCCATAAATTAGAGGGGGGGGTTAAATCACATCCAATCACAGCACAAGTCATTGCCTCCCAACTATCTGTTACTGAAGCCTCAGAGCGACACGTCTCAACAATCACACTTGTTGTCTTATTGACAACAAGAGAAGAGCGTCATGTCACGTAATCATCCTAATCTTAATCTCTGATGTTTTTAAAACTTGGTTCTTCAGCCTGCAGCAGTGAACTGGGCTGTAATGGCTGCACTATAATCCTGCAGATATGACACTACGAGTTCTTGTTTTAGTCCTCGACAGGCTCACACTGTTGTAAGTGTCTGAAAAACATTACAAAAATGATCCCTGCAGAGATAGACCTCATTTTTGTGAGTAGATTTTTTAAAACCCATCTTTTAGCGATCTTTTCAGAGCTACCAGACTCCATTTGAAAAAACAGTTATGTTACCTCACGGTGCTGGAGCTGCTGGTCTCCTGCGGCCTCATTGAGTTTCTCTCGTTTGAGGGGCGCTGGTGGACAAGTGGTTAGTGCCCCATGTGTGGAGGCTATAGTCCTTGAAGCGGGCGGCCTAGGTTCGAATCTGACCTGTGGCTCCTTTCCCGCATGTCATTCTCCACATGCTCTCTCTGATTCTGACTCTATCCACTGTCCTATCTCTCCAAAAAAAGTAACAAAAAAAGCCCAATAATAAATCTTTAAAGAAAAGGGTTGGCCTGTTTGAGTGAATGTTGTGTTTTAAAGGTTAGAGGGAGGGACAAAGGAGTACCAGGTCTGGACAACAACAGACCACAGGCTTTAGTTTTCTTTAAGATAAAATGACTGTTTCTGTCAACAGGGTTTGGTGACATTAGAAAAGGGGACGCTAACAGCTGATTCCTGGTATAAGAAATCATCTTCCTCTGTGACATAAAGGTCCCTCTCTGTAGAGATCCTCTCTGTGATGATGTCACACACTTAGAACAACAACCGGAGCCTGTCAGGGACAAATACAACAACGTTTAGGGGACACACTTTGATCGGAGGAGGTGTGCAGCCATCACACGGGGGTTTCAAACCTTCCATTGGAACAGAATTTAATATCTAAACTTTCATTTAGACCCCAGAATATCTTGAATAAAAGACAGGACCCTGGGTTTAAAAAACAAGCTTTGTCTTTGGGTTTGACACAATAGTCTCTTTGCTTCTCTCCTAAATCGTGCTGAGGTCTGTTTTCTTCATCCTAATCAGCCTATTCTCCCAAATCGGCCCTTTCCTGTATTTATCCAAAATAAGCCTCTAATGGGAATACTGCGCGTTACAATCACGTGTTGGCATCTCCGTGACGACACTGGCAGGACTCAGCCTGATTACTGGACGTGGAGCTGAGGAGTTTGTTTTGAAGTCTATTTGTTGTTCGGATGTTTTGCTTAGTGTGTGTAGAGGAAGGACACATATTATAATTATAAACTGGTTTCTTAAAGACGAGTGGCGAGGGCAGAATGTCTACAGTGACAGCATGCACAGCTCAACTTTAAGTGATATCAAAGCGACCACCTTGAATCTGTGATGAGGAAAGAGAAATAAACAGCCACAAAAGCTGGAGGTGTATTTCTGTCCTGCTTCAGAGAGCTGCAGACGTGGATCTCGTGCTTTGATCCCCGACACGCTGACAGCTCACTGAAAAGTCTCTCAGTGTCCTCTGCAAAGTCTCAATCTGCATAATGCCCACACGTCCAGCCGGGGTCAAGCACCTTTCTGACCTCTGCAGACACACACACAAAACCAGCCTAGGATTCCACAGCTCATCTTATTCAGACCATCCTCAGCAGGTCTGGGATGAACAAATCTGGGTCTGATCCAAAAAGCAAAACCTAACAAGGGAGGAATGTAACAACCACCCACACACATGTGCACAGAGAGGAGTGTTTGCCTCAGCCCCGAGGTTCTAAATGATCCGTCTCATCACTGATGAAGGGAAATCTGTTAATTAGAGGCTCACAGGGAGCTTGCTATGAAAGCTGCTGCAGTTCTTCAATGTGGATTCAGTCGAGTTTCTAAAATAAATGAGTTTTTTTAACTCATCTTAGAATTTGTATGTGTTTGTTGTATATAGTGTTACATGTTGTCTTGTTGTGGGCACGTAACATTTACTTTAGTAGGTTTTTTTTCTTTTTTGGTACAGTGTTATGTCTGCTCAATGCTGCTCCATTTCTGTCCATACATTTTTTATATTAACCAAATGCTGCTTTATGTGTATCCTGCATGGTTTATGTATTTTCACCTGTGGCTACTTACCTGTCTGCTTCATTACTGTCCTGATACTTCTATTTTTGTAGCTTTTAGCGATGTTTGAATTTGGGTTTTTTTAGGGAGCCTTTTAAAAAATCTGGCCTGGTACAAAAGATGAAAATTTGCCTTTTGGCTAACTCTGGCATATTTACAGAAATGTTTATTAATATGCAATGTCCCTGTACAATAAAAAAATAAAAAAATAAAGATATTTTTTGTCCTTCGACAACATGATTCTCTGTGAAGTGCTTCACCCAAAATCAAGCGAGCACATTCTGAGAGAGGCATGCAGACTTCATGCAGAATCTGCACAATGTCAGGTTTGAGCCAAATCCATCAAGAGGTTTTCTATTCCAGCACGAGCCCGTAAATACATTCATCCTTAGTGTTCAGTAGCATCGGTTCAACATCTTTATCGTCCGACACCGACCCCGCTGACAGACATCTGCAAACGATGTGGCATGAGCCGATGTCTGTAGAGGATTCATTGTCGTGCTAAATCAGTTCAATGCCGACATCTAGAACATCGAACTACTGATTCAGAGAAGAGGATTTTCACTGGACAGATGAAGTCAGCTGTCGTTTTCACGAGAGAAAATATTGCATTGTGGGAGTCTGACACCAGAAGAAGTCGTGAAACAAACATCAATATCAGAATCTGATTCTCCCAGTCAGTACATCTCTGGAGTTCAGTCCTCGTTGGCTCAAACATTTAGGTCATGCTCTCGTGTTGGGTTATCGCGATATGAGAACTTTTAACCTTTGTTATGATTCTCGTAAAAATCAAACCAAGACGAGCTTTAATACCATGGCAACCAAAAATTAAGTCCTAGGCGCCCAATTTTAGAGACTTTCTTGGTTTTAAGGAAAAAAAATGTGAGGGAAACTTCTGCACACGGTCTAAATCAAACAAACACGATGGTTACGTTTTGGCACTGAAACGCTGGATCATCATATTTGTGTGATTTAGACCGTGTGCAGGAGTCTGCCTGCAACCTTCTGATGGACTCACTCCTCTTCTTCACACATGTCTTAAGTTTCTTTAAAGCTTCAGCTCTTTGATATTGCTCATTAAAATAACAGAAAAAAATAACAGAAAACACATAGTATCCAAAGTGTCATGAAGACAACTGATCTCAGGTTAAGAACGTCTCTTGTGCAAAATGATGATTAAATCTGAATTTGCTGCATGAAACCTTTTCACGAGCACAAGAATATGAAGAACCTTTTTTTCTGCAGGATTTAAACTTTGTTCTAGTTGATCAAGTGCTGGATTATCGTTTTAGGAGGGACACATTAGCTGCAGCTTGTCTGTGTTTTCTACTCTGCAGACAGGAGAGCAAGAATCAAACTAACAGTGAGATAAGGACGGGTGAGTGGCCGAGCAGCCAAGGCCACTGCAGGAGAAAACAGGTAGACAGCCGTGGGACTGTGTACACTGTGCTGGAAACAACAGAGTGTACACACGAGCTGACAGCGAGGCTGTAAACTCCTCTGACTCTCTGCCAACACTCTCTCCTCTGTGCTCACACCAGTTCAGGCCTCACTGAGAAAACACATGTCGTAATGAGAGAGAGAGGACCATTACTGCGAGAGATAAGACGAGTTGAGACACATTGAAGGGTGCATGGTGTCATTACATGGTGGGAAACAAGCCGACACAATGTAATGAATCACTCACTCTGCGATCCACAAAGAGCAAAACAAATCATTCACAGGTTACCTATGAGCTCCGTCAGAATCCCACTTTTTCAAACTTTGATCCATGCTGGTCAAAATCTAATAATGTCCATAAAAAGGCAACAACAGCAGAAGTACGAGGCGCCAAAAAGGATCATGCTTTGTTTTTTTAATCACCAAACACTGCAAGCAAACTCCTGCACAGAGTCCAATCTTAGACAGCGCTCTCTTTCTCTTTCTCAGGCTGCAGCTTTGGTTTAAAGTAAGACTGAAAATCTATCTGAAGCTGTCAGCAGAGATAAGGATCAGATATCATCTGGTGATAAATTAAGTTTCATGAAATGAGTGAAACTATTAAAGACCGATAAGTATTCTGATTCTGTCAAATATTTAACCATACAATCAAAAAGGTGTGATCGGCTTTTGTATAAATGCAAACACACATTTTTCTGCAACAACTAGAGTAAAGAAATGATGAGTATCAGTTCAAATACGACCTGCACATTTGTTTGTTTCTTTTATAATTAATACATGATCACAAATCTGAGGCGTCTGAATGTTTTCTTACAGCTGCAGATGGAGCTCAAGTGAGACCTTGAAGCTGTTTCTGTGAATGTAACAAAGCCTTGAAAAAAGATGAGTGAGGAGAATGTTGTGATTTTCTCTCATCAGAAAGAGATAGAAACTCGTTCACTCTTTCCAAACTTACCTTTGGAGTTGAAAACTTCTTTGAGTTGCAGCAGCACATCAGCAAACTTTCGCACATCGCTGACCAGCTGCATGATGTAGTTTGGGTCCGAGGCGGCAACATCTGGACTGTCCGAGCTCACCGAGATGCTCTTAGAGAACCGGCCGGGCCCCCAGGGGCCCACGCTCGAGGGGCTCGCTGAACCCGAGCCGGTGCTGGACAGTTTGGAGATACCCAGAGGGAGTTTGGTTCCACTGCTGCTGCTGCTGCTGCCTCCCCCACCTCCAGTTCCTCCGCCCGAGCTCTGGCGCAGCATGGCAGCCAGCATGTCTTTTATGGTCCGGTGGTCCGGTGGCCCTCAGGCCTGGTGATGGTTTATCCTTCAGCTCTCAGGGAAAGATCTGCACCACTACAGGGAGGAGGGATACTGCAGAGAGAGAGAGACGAGACTGTTTATCATAGGCTGGTAATGGTTTGGGGTTTCTTTGTTGACATCCTTGAAATGGACTTCAATGAATCTAAATGAGTCTATCAGGACAAAATGAGGCGGACTCCGCTCTATGCCTTCACTACTCCCATTAAGTACTGTTAGAACAAAGTTGGAGGATTCTAAATCCTGCAGTTTATTTTGCACTAAATGAGTCTTTTGTGTTCTTTATATAATTTCAGTAATAACACAAATTAAAACCCAACATAATCTATTGGAACAAATCTGTCTCCAGCTGTCATTTACCACTAAATTAGTTACACAGCAAAGTGTTGGGCTCTGAATTACATGCAACTTCTCATACAGTCAGGACATGCAAGAAAAACAAATTCAAATTCAAATAGCACATTTGCACTTTATTCAGATTGTAGTGGGAAAGTAGATCATGCATTTAATTACAAAATCAAAGTGTCAAACAGGAAGGAAAGTGCAGAGAACGAGGTTAAACACTTGCTTTTCTTTCAATAAGATCAAAAAAGATGAATTCAGTTACAGCTGCTGTAGTTTCAATGTTCACTTCATAATTCGGCGTACATCAAATTTACCAATAAATCGTTTTGTCGTAAAATCTCCACTTTGAAAACTGTTGTGATCAGATCGCAGCAGCCTCTTACGTTAGTTCACTCCATAACAAACCTGAAGAAAAACCTGAAATTCGGACTTTTGTTAAAGTAATTCTTGTATTAAATTGATGCCGAATTAGTGGTTCGAATAAAATAAAGTGTTTTCAGTGAGTTTTCACACAGCAACAGTATCGTTTGCTTTAATGTCGTTACAATCAGCATTAAAGTATTACATTTAAAGGGAGTTCGCTAACATTTCGCCGTGAGGAGTCCGTCGCTGCTCAACGCACAAACAAACGGTATGTAACATATTATCAGACATAATTACAAACCTGGTGTTTTATCCTGGAACATTTCAGCAGATAAAAATCCAAAAACGGTAAAAATATCTTTTCAAAAATCGACAAAATAATCCACAACCGAATCGCGCGTAGACCCGGACCCCGGCAGACCCCTCACAGTCCCCCGACTCAGCTCCACTGAATCCCGGCTCCTCCACTGAGTCCGCTCTCCATGTGATTAGTGAGTCAGTGTGTGTGTGTGTGTGTGTGTGTGTGTGTGTGTGTGTGTGTGTGTGTGTGTGTGTGTGTGTGTGTGTGTGTGTGTGCGTGCGTGCGTGCGCGTGCGTGTGTGTGTAGTCCTCCTTTAACAACAGGTGTCTGAGTTTTAAAGTGTCATTTAACACACAATAACACGACAAACATCCGGCCATGCCCTTCAAAATAAAATTCATGTCCAGGCGTTCTCAACTTTAACCTTCATTTAAGTTTGGTTGTGATGCTTTTCATAAAATACGAATGATCAGGCTTTATTAGATTAATTTGATAAGTAAACATTTAAGGAAGAATTAATAATTTCCTCACCATAACATACACTCAAAAGAAATACAAATAAAAGCCAAACAAAGTATCTGGAGACTTTAAGGTTTCATTTAATAAATGAATTATAGAGACAAATCTGTCAGTGACTCCAATATGAAAAAACTAACAACTGAATGACTTTAAACTCTTTATTTTATCGCATAGTTTTGAATTTTAAGACATAATTATGACTTTTTATTTCTTGATTTCTACCTTTATTAAAACAAAATTAGGACTTTTAATCTCTTAATTATGTATTTGTATTGCTTAATTTCATATCATAATTAAGATGTTGTCTCAGAATTAATTTGACTTTTTATTCTACATTTCAACCTTTTATTTCATAGTTACTTTAAATTTCACAATTGTGACTTTTTTAAAAATCTTACACTTTATACTAAGTATGAGTGAGTTTGCTTATAAAAATCAAATCTACGTTTTCACACACAATAACACGACAAACATCTGGTCGTGCCCTTCAAAATAAACCTCCTGTTCAGGCGTTCTCAACAACTTTAAGTATCATTTAAAATGTTAGGTAAGGTTGTGATGATTTACGAAACATGAGGATAAAAAGTATGACTTTTTATTTCTTAATTTCTACCTTTAATCTTAAACCTTTGACTTTAATGTCATACTTTTGACATTTATTCTCATATTTTTGTCCATTTATCACATTATTTTTTAACTTTTTATGAATTAATTATGCCTTTTCAACTCTTCATTTGTACTTATTATTACAGAACTTTGACTTAATTCATCACCATTATAACTTTTTATGTCTTGATTTCTACCTTTAGTCTACATTTTATGACTTTTCATCTCTTAATGTTGACTATCTCTTGAAATAAGCGCTACAAGCTCAAAGTAACTCATGAATGACCCCTGCTGGTGAAGCGGAGGAAATGCAGCCACACGAGGCTGCGGCTCACCTCAGATAATAAAGTTCACACTGATAATTTATGGCTAAACATTTATTCAAATGACTTTATTTATCATCCTAAAACGAGTTTCCAATGCTTTGCTGAGACAAAGGTATCAATGTCTACTTATTTTTACAGCGACCCTGAAATCCCCAAAAGTAAAAAATAATTTTAAGTATATATTGTATACACAATGATCTTGTTATCTTCTATGTGCTCACAAGATATTACCTTTAATGTGGAAACAAGTTATTATCGTGTGCGCACAAAATAAAAATGTTCGCTTTTTGTGACTTCTGGGACTCCGTACATTTTAATATTTTTCATTCACGTAATATATTTGTAGATTTTGACAAAGATTTCAGACTAATAACACCTATTGTAATTTTATTTTAACAATTCTTCTACAGAAAGTTGAAATTATCTATAATTAGTAAAGTAGCGATATTAACAAAATACGTTTCCGGTGAACACAAAAAAATAAAACAATCAAAAGGAAACGAAAGTATGGTCAAGATGAGGTAAACAGTCTAATCCCCAATGAAAAAAAGAAGCAAAGTTGAAGAAAATACCACAACAGGGCAGTTATAATGTATATGCCGCAGTCTTTAAGCAGTCGTGTCACCTGATATCCATGTTTCCTACTTCTTCGGTGCTTTTATTTTGAAGCAGTTGTAGCGTGTATCCGGTCCCGGCTCTTCCTGATGTGCGTAATTGAATCATGCGCAGGCTCACTTCACAGTGACTTGAGTCTGTGTTGTTTGGCAGTGCGAAATTTTGTTGTGCTTTTATAATAAAGAGAAGTTATTGTAGCGGTCGTGATGCTAATGTTAGCTTAGCACACAACCAGAGCTGCAGCCATGTCTTCAAGTGGGATTCACGCGCTCCTCCTCAAACTTCACGAGTCACTTTCAGATGAAGACTCGCGAACTGCGGCGCTGAGATGTCACGACATAGTGGGTGACCTGGGACAGGAGTGCATGCTAGCACCGACAGAGAATGATCTTGGTAAGACAAATCAGGGAAAGTGTGTTTATGAGTCCATTCAGATGTTACAGGGACGCGTTGAACCTGCGCCGGACCCCATTCACAAATCTGCATATTTAATGTGAGTGCTGCTTCTGTGACATAAGATCAGTGAATACTGTTAAGGATTGAGTGCTATTAGGACTTTTGGAACTCGATAATTACTTCTTCGTGCTTTAGTCATTTCAAAAACGTGGATAACTTTCTTTTTTAGCCAGTTTGCCTCCATCACAACAATCCGCCAAAACTGTATCATGGTGGGCGGTGACGCTCAATCACAACATGATGTTCAAACCACGCGATAGTCTGCAAGCTGCATCTAATACTTGTTTTACATAAAGATCATAAAGGAGGATAAAGTGAAACAATATTTAAATCCAAAGCTCAAGAACTGTAGGAATGGTCTGATAGTTTAACTTTATTTAAATAAACACAACTTGTGCTCCAATGAAAGGATAAGCACTCAATTATGTCAAACTGATAAGTTACATAACCTACACTGGTCCCTTTTTGACCTAGATAGAGATACATACACAGAGATACACAGGGTATGAAATTGGGAGAGAGAGAGTGAAACGAGATTCGGTAAAAGAGCAGCAGGATGGACTTGAACCTGGGCCGTCCGCTCGGAGGACTCCAGCCTCTGTAAATGGGGTGCGATCTAACTGCCAGGCCCTAAGTGCTCCTCCTTCCTGATACCTAAACAATCATTTAATTCCCATATAACTGTGATTAGTTTCTTTACAGTGTAACGCTAGTGCAGTAGGGACATGAAGTCTGTGTAATCTTTTGTTTTAAAGGTTTACAGGTGCAGAGCTGTTGGCTGTCTTTATTGAATGTTGCTGCAGATTTAAATGTTTTGACTCTGATGCACACACTCTCCTTCTTAATTGATCTTCGTCCTGCAGCTCTTCACACGTCCTTACTGTTCTCCAAAGACTGTGGACTGCTCATCTTCCTCAGGAAGTCCCTGACATCCGATGAGGTGCGTTTAAAGGAACATTATGTAGTCAGAGATTTTTAAAGGTTCTCATGTTGACAGAAACGTCTCTTTGTTTTTCCAGCTCCGGGACACCAGAGTCGATATCTTGTGTTTTCTGGAGAAGTTCTTGGACCCAGTCTCGCTGAGAGTCAAAGGATGGGAGAAGACGTACGCCATCGACATCAAAGTGAGAGTTTTACTCTGCAGCTTTTAACATGCATGAGAGTGGGAGAGTCAATTAAAAAGTCTAAATAATATAAATGAGAAGCGTCTTTTTAGAGTGTAGTAACTAAGCTCAGCCGTCATCACGTCTCTGTGCCGTCATATAGATTCTGTGACCACGTAATATCGCTGTCCCAGTCTGAGTTCACATTGCTTGAAACGGGCGCCTGAAGAGGGCTACTGTCGAACATTAAATGACTCAGTGACCTCCACTTTGTGATGGAACAGTTCCACAGACAAGGTGAAATGTTTACAGTGTGTTTTATTCTCTCATGCAGGACACGTGCATGGCTGTGTACACCAAGGAAAAAGTAGCCAAATGCAGGACTCCAGTTCTGGAGCTCCTTATCAAGGTCAGTGTCTCTTTAAATCTTCTGTATTTTATTTCACATAAGCCATGTCAAATTCAACAAGACCACAGGAATGGGTCCACCGTTTACTCCTTATTTGGGTTTGATTTAGTTGCGAGTGTTTTCTTATTTCTTAACAGGTCATTATTTTGTAAATGCTGATCGTACCAAATCGTTCTCTTTCTCTGCAGGTTCTCCAAACCACGAGGGCGTCCACTGTGGCCGCAGACCTTCGAATCTGCGACATGTTCAACAGGTTTTACAGCGAGCTCTGTCAGAAGAGTAAACTCTCAGACTCCGGTGAATCTTCTGCTGCTTTTACACTCCTGAACACTTCGGACTGAGCTGCATGTGTGAACGCAAACAGACACATTTTTCAGTTTCTCCTGCGGGCCCCCTCAGTAAAGATTCCACATGAAGGGGCGGCTGTGGTTGGTGGAGTCGGTCGTCTCTCAACAGGAGGGTCGGGGGTTCGATTCCTCAGCTCCTGCAGCCACATGTTTTCAGAGTATTCAGAAGACTAGAAGTGAAATATACAAGCTCAAGTCCATTTACCATTTAAGTCAGAGTGAGCTGATGTGAGCAGCGTGGAAATATGAAGCAGAATTCACCAGAGTGAGTGGGAGGGGGTGGTGGCGTTTATATCCCTGAACCAACACACGACCATAGACCATAGGGATGATCTCCCGCTGTGAGGTGCATGTGTAACTCTGTAAGATCTCTGGGGTAGCCTACCTGACATTTTCTGGAACTTTTCAGGAGTGTGTGTGAAAATGTTTGATTGGTAGAAAAAAAGAGATCTTTAGGTCCAAGGCAGTTCTACAGCAGCATCTTTGTGTGATGCCTGAAACCACTTTTCTGTTTATTCTTGATCATAATATTTCAATTTAAAACAAGCAGCGGTGAAATGTAATGGTTATTTGTCTCCTTTGCGACAGTTCTGGGGAAGATCTATGAGCTGCTGGGCGTTCTTGCCGAGGTTCACCCAAGCGAGATGGTCAACAACTCTGACAAACTGTACAGAGCTTATCTGGGGGAGCTGAAAGAACAGGTATGTTTACAGGTGCAGCTGAGCCTGCAGCCGGATGGAATCAGGTCGTCACATTAGTTAAGATGTTGGTTTTTTAAATGTCCTTCATGTTGCAGATGACGTCGGCAACAAAAGAACCCAAACTCTTAGTCGTGGCCGGGTGTTTGATAGGACTCACCGCTCTGATGGTCAACTTCACCAAGACCATGGAGGAAGGTGTGTTAATTCTTGAGTTTCCATTTCTGTTTATTTCACATTTACAAGAGGAGCTGAGAACGCACCATGACTCAGTCCGTTTGTGTGTTTGACACTCAGATCCGGCGACATTGCAGGATATTTTTCAGTACGCCCTGAAGGCCATCAGTCCCAAGGTAAATGTCATGAACTCAGCTTTACATGGAGGGGTGGTCATAAGAAACAAAATATTTCAGTTTGAGATCGTTCCTATCATTTCTTGATTCTCGTTGTTGTTGCAGGTGGAAATGACCCGCTATGCTGTCACGTTTGGTAAGGACGCCCACTCACACTTCCACAGCGAGAAATATGAAGATTAACACACGGCATTAAAAATACTCCTGTGAATCTTTTTTTTTTACTTTTTATGTGCAGTAGTTTAATGTTTACTGTGAAGAATAACTTTTCAATACCGAGGCAGTTTGTCACGATTACAGATCGATTACACATCTTAACAACGTGCATTTTGACTTCCTTATTCACGTTTGTTCACGTTTGTTCACGCTTGTTCACGTTTGTTCACGTTTGTTCACGCTTGTTCACGCTTGTTCACGTTTCATTGCCTGCTGCAGTTTCAGTTCTTTCTTCCTCTTAGTATAACCGACATACCAAACTAGTAATACTATTACCATTTTGGGCGGCAGCAGCTCAGTTTGTAGGGACTCGGGTCGCAGGTTCACGTCCCTGTGAGGACCAAGTCTGGAAGTTGGTCTGGTAGGTGGAGAGGTGTCAGATCATTTTCTGAGCTCGGCCGAGGTGCACCTGAGCCCCCCTCCCCCCCTTTTAATTCAGGCATATTTGATGTTTTTTTTTTGTGTTACTCTTATTTTGTTCAGTAGTTTTGGATCAATCCGACACTTCAGAGTTTCACTGGAGATGAATAAAGGTCTCTGTTATCTTCGTCCACAGCCGGACTGCGACTGTTTGCCAGACATGCCTCTCAGTTCAGCGGCTGCCTGATGGATCACTACAGAGCTCTGTTCGAGGTCATGTCCAAGCTCTGCGGACACATCAACGTAGAGATGAAGAAGACCAGTTACTACGCACTCGAGGCTTTCCTCAAACAGGTGAGCGCTGCAAAATGTTTCACAGGAAACACGTTTTTTAAAAAAAGCGGACTGACGGGCTGGTTTTCAGAATAAAGTCTAACATTCATCATGTGATCACTCGGAGGTCGCCGTGCTGGTGGCCGAGAATATCGAGGAGCACAAAAGCAAGTTGAAGTTCTTCATGCAGAAGTTCTGCGGCATCATCAAGACGATGGACTCGACACATAAGGAGCTGTCCATCGCCATACGAGGATACGGATTCTTTGCAGGCGTACGTTCTTTATCCTCATCTGCTTTCATGTGATGTCAAAACCTGCTTATTGCTTTCCCCAGAGTCGAGGATGAGCGGGTAGATTTTGGCTCCACTAGATAATCTCACATCTGCTCTTTCAGGTTCTGTTGTTGTTTATGAAGGATGTGGACCTCTGGTTACAAAATCACATCTTTTCCTCCTGCAGCCGTGTAAGAAAGTGTGCCCTCAGGACGTGGACCTGATGTATACGGAGCTGATTCAGCGCTGTAAGCAGATGTACCTGACAGAGTCTGACGGGGAGGACGACAGCCTCTACCAGCTGCCCAGCTTCCTCGACTCCATCGCCAGTGTCCTCATCCACCTGGACAAGGTTTAAAAAATCACAGTCTGACGTTTGCATTGATGCACTGCACTTGACTTTTAACCTTTAAACCGTCCTACTGAAGTAAAAAAAAAAAAAAAACACCAGAGTGATCGTCTTATTCTGCTCTCAGATCCCAGAGGTGTACACTCCTCTGCTGGAGCGCCTCCTGGTGGTGCAGATCGACAGCTTCCCTCAGCACAGTGAGAGGATGCAGAGTGTGTGCTGCAGGTCCATCCTGAAGGTGCTGGTGGCCATGGCCTCTAAAGGACCCGTTCTGTGGAGTTTCATCAGCTCTGTGGGTACGTGGAGCCATGAATCAGAACACTGCCTTCACCGGGTCGTGTTTTTATCAACACCTCTTTGTATGACGAGGGGTGTATAGATTCAATAACGTGACAGCTCGGTGTGTTACCACATGCTGCTGCTGATTGGCTGTTACTTTTGTCTTTCAGTGCACCAGGGCTTGATTCGTGTCTGTTCCAAACCCATCGTGATGTCCGAGGTCAGAAGCTTTTTCTCAGATGTTCTCATCATATCTAAATTCAAACACGTGCACATTTAGCCGGTCTTGATTTGTATGTCCGTCTCCTCTCAGGACAAAGACGGCGCTTCCTCCAAGTCCTCACAAGTCCGAGCTGGAAAGTGGAAAGTTCCCTCGAGTCAGAACTACCTGGCTCTGTTTAAAAACCTCCTGGACTGCGATCGGCTGAAGGTGCAGCTCAATTCTTTTCCTCTTATATTGTTGTGTATGTAAAGCGTCAGCAGCTTTTACTAACTTCAGCAGGTTTGATTCATGAAGAGAGCGATATATGATTTAGTATTCCTCCCCTCAAAGATACCTGGGCGGCCTGCCCAGTTATCGCCTGTGGGAAACACTGAAGACCATACCTATGTCTCTGTCTCTGTCTCCTCTGTCTCTGTTTCCTCTGTCTCCTCTGTCTCTGTCTCTGACTCTGTCTCTGTCTCTGACTCTGTCTCTGCCTCCTCTGACTCTGTCTCTGTCTCTGTCTCTGACTCTCTCTGTTTCCTCTGTCTCCTCTGTCTCTGTTTCCTCTGTCTCTGTTTCCTCTGTCTCTGTTTCCTCTGTCTCCTCTGTCTCTGTTTCCTCTGTCTCCTCTGTCTCTGACTCTGTCTCCTTTAGGGGGCGGCAGTAGCTCAGTCTGTAGGGACTTGGGTTGGGAACTGGAGGGTCGCCGGTTCAAGTCCCAGTGCGGACCAAATCTCAAAGTTGGTCTGGTAGCTGGAGAGGTGCCAGATCACCTCCTGAGCACTGCCAAGGTGCCCCTGAGCAAGGCACCGATCCCCCCACCATCAGCCCAGTAGCGTCACCCTGACATCTCTCCATTAGTGCATGTCCATAGGATCCTGTTTGTGCATGTGTGTGTTCATAACTTACAGAGTGTAAAAACAGATCAATAAAGTAAATCTTAATCTTTCTCGGTCTCTGTTTCCTCTGTAGGATTCAGGATTTTTGGACGGAGCTTTTGAAAGTCAGAACGCCGCCCTCGTGTCTTTGAGTCGTCTCCTCTATGATGAGTTGGTGAAATCGATCCTCCGAATCGTGGAGAAGTTGGATTTATCCGTGCAGAAAGTGGCATCAGGAGAGGAGGTGAAGGGAGACATATTTGCCTTGTTAGGAAACAGTTTTGGGTGACTTGAAATGTTCCCTTGAAACATAATTAAGATTTCTGTCAGTTGAATAAAAGAATCCGTTTGCACCTTTCTGCTCTTCTTTCAGGCTCCTGATGATGCTCATGTCCTGCCCTCCTCCGACCCCACAGCTCACCTGCTGCCCAACAAGATCAAAGACTTCACCGCCTTTATCAACCTGGTCGACTTCTGCAGGTAACAGAGACAGAACACAATCCAACTTTCAGAGAGGGGGCGTGCAGCTCATTTACATATTTAAAGGTACAGACACAGAAACAGTCTGTTCTGAGCAGGGCTGAAATAGAGGGGTTTATAGACATGACCAAATACAGGATCAGAGTGGATTTAGAACAAGAAACTTCACAGACATGTTGTGAGGAGCTCTGAGACTTATTTACACTGAAGAGGAGGAGGAGAATATGTGACCTTTAAAGTTCATTTGTGCTTATTTCACCCTGATTCCTGTTGTTTCTCCGCAGCGAGCTGTTGCTGAATAACCACGTGGAGTATTTTCAGTCGTGGGTTTATCCTCTGAGCCACGAGCTCATCCTCCACTCCATCAGAAACCCACTCGTCAGTGGATTTTACAAACTGCTCTCTGTCAACATGAAAATATCAAAGAGAATCAAATACTACCAGGTAATATTTCCTTTACTGCAGAATGTGAATGTTTTCCATCCTGTTGTGCTCTCTTCTATTTTATACATAAAGTTTTTAAAGAGTAACTAAACCCTAAAACCACTTTTTTCAACTCTAAACCTCTGTATTTGAGTATTAAGTAGTGGTATGGATCAATCCAAGTCCCAATCTCGACATTTGTGTACAAAGTATTGAAATTTGAAATATTGTTAGAAATTAGAAATGTGCAAATGTTTTTTTTTTAATTCCAGGGTAGAGCAGTACAGCTGAAAATATGGGGTTTACTTACCCTTTAAGTCAAATAAAAAACCTTCTCTTGAACAGGGAGTCGGCCTGAAGAGCTCTGTGTCCCCTCATAGTGACTCGGTGAAGAGTGCCAGTTTTGCCCTCTTCTCTAAGTTTGGAAAAGAGGTAACGTCTCTTTACAGTATTTCTTTAAGTGATGTAAACGTTGTGGGTCGTTTGAGTGACCTGTTGTTTCCCCTCCAGGTGTGCGTCAGGATGAAGCAGTACAAAGACGAGCTGCTCGCCTCCTGCCTCACATTCGTCCTCTCGCTACATCACAACATCATCGCCCTCGACATCAAGGCGTACTGTCCCGCTCTGGAGGTGGGCTGTTTTTAAATGTGTCACTTTGTGAATGTGATATTGTTGTAGTCAAGACCACACTAACCAAGACCAAGGCGTACCTGAGACCAGAATGCTCCGAGACAGAGACAAGATCAAGACAGAGCGAGTCAAGACCAAGACCAAGGCCGGGCGAGACTTAGACAAGACCAAGACCAAGACAGGGTGAGACCAAGACAAGACCAAGACAGTAAGGGATCGAGACCAAGACAAGACCAAGACCAAGGCAGGGTGAGACCAAGACAAGACCAAGACCAAGACAGGGTGAGACCAAGACAAGACCAAGACAGTAAGGGATCGAGACCAAGACAAGACCAAGGCAGGGCGAGACTTAGACAAGACCAAGACAGTAAGGGGTCGAGACTGAGTCAAGACCAAGACCAAGGCAGGATGAGACCAAGACAAGACCAAGGCAGGGCGAGACCAAGACAAGACCAAGGCAGGATGAGACCAAGACAAGACCAAGGCAGGGTGAGACCAAGACAAGACCAAGGCAGGATGAGACCGAGACAAGACCAAGGCAGGGTGAGACCAAGACAAGACCAAGGCAGGGTGAGACCAAGACAAGACCAAGGCAGGATGAGACCGAGACAAGACCAAGGCAGGATGAGACCGAGACAAGACCAAGGCAGGGTGAGACCAAGACAAGACCAAGGCAGGGTGAGACCAAGACAAGACCAAGGCAGGATGAGACCGAGACAAGACCAAGGCAGGATGAGACCGAGACAAGACCAAGGCAGGGTGAGACCAAGACAAGACTAAGACAGTAAGGGGTCGAGACCAAGACAAGACCAAGACAGCAGGTCAAGACCAAGACAGTAAGGGGTCGAGACCGAGTCAAGACCAAGACCAAGGCAGGATGAGACCAAGACAAGACTAAGACAGTAAGGGGTCGAGACCAAGACAAGACCAAGACAGAGCAGGTCAAGACCAAGACAGTAAGGGGTCGAGACCGAGTCAAGACCAAGACCAAGGCCAGGCGAGACTTACACAAGACAAGACAAGACAAAGACAGAGCGGGTCAAAGTCATGCTAGTTTTACCAAGCCTGCCTTTAATTCTGATGGATTCTTCACTCAGCAGTCTCTACCATCAGTGTGTGAATGTGTAGGTGTGACCTGTGGTGTAAAAGAGCTTTGAGGAGTCAGAAGACTAGAAAAGAAACATACAAGCTCAAGTGTGTGTGTGTGTGTGTGTGTGTGTGTGTGTGTGTGTGTGTGTGTGTGTGTGTGTGTGTGTGTGTGTGTGTGTGTGTGTGTGTGTGTGTGTGTGTGTGTGTGTGTGTGTGTGTGTGTGTGTGTGTGTGTGTGTGTGTGTGTGTGTGTGTGTGTAAAATGTAGGCGGCTCTGAAAATGGGTCTGAGTCACGTTCCTTTAGCAAACGTCGCCCTCGATGTTCTTGAAGACTGGTCCTCGCACATCGCCCCGGAGACCATGCAGCCCTGCTACTCCAACATCCTCCCTCTGCTGGACGGGTACCTGAAGACCACCTCCAGCGACAGTAAGACCCAAAGCATTTACCCCCATGTTAGTTAGTCCACAGAGACATCAGAAGACTAACATGGATCTCTGTATGTTGCAGACAAAGAGGACAGTAACTGGGAGGTGATGTCTTCAGTGTCTTCAAGAACTGAACGAGGTTACAGCCGCGTGATGACGAGGCTGCTGAAGAAATCCAACCAGCTCACCGTGGTACTTTAAAGCTCTCTCTGTGATTTCACATGTTCTCTTTCAGCATTAACGATGTCAGTCTTGGACACCTAATGGGAAGCTTTGCGAGATGTGTAGCTCAAAAATCTTTTTAGCATAAAGCTTCTAATAAAAGCCCCTCCCCCTTTACTCGCCTGTAGCTGCATGTTTTGGACAAATGAAGGCCTCTCTGTATTCATGGCGAAAGAGTTAGTGGATCAAAAATAAGGAGAAAAAACAAAGATGAACTTCAACATGTGTCCAAGAAAACGCAGAATGGTGCTCACATGTATGCAGGACGTGAAGCAGGCTTTGCTTTCCTGATTCTGTACTCGGTTAAATATTTACATGCACGAGATGTGTTTGAAAAATAGTTTAAGGACTCGTCTAGAGTTGACACCTGTCCCAAATGAAGGCATCGTCATCTCATAGACTGAAGGAAATTAAAGTGTTAATAGTGTGGTACTCTGCTGTTTCAGAAGTGCCACTCTTCAGCTCTCTGTTGCTTTATTTATTTTGCCAATCTCCTGTTCATCCCTTCTTTTTATCTTCATTCTGTGTTTACAGCCTGTGATGTGATGTCGTCCCACTCTCCCTCAATTTAATTTTTTTCTCTCCTGGTTGATTTTAAACTAATTTTCCTTCATTGTACTGAACTGCCTCTCCATACCTGCTTGTTGAATCTTATTCCTGTTATTTGCATTTTTACAATTTTGCACTCTCTGTTGATCTCTGTTCTGTTATCGTGTTGATGTATTTGCTTTGTCTGTCACAGCACTTTGTAAACATTTGTTTTATAAATATATATTTTTATATATATATTATATAAATAAAGCTACTATTATTATTATTATTATTATTATTATGATGTGCCACGGCATGTGTCAGGCACCGCTTTCCATCTCGGCGCTATTGCATGATTTTGCAGTTTGGCCTTCAGGGCCGCCGTAGAGAAGCTCTGTGTTGGAGCTCACTGATGTCTTCTGCGTGCATGTAGGAGGAGGCTCCTCTGGTGGCGGTGAGGCTCCGGGTAGTGAAGTTACTCGGCCACCTGGGGGGAAAGCTGAACAGGAACCTTGTGACAGGTGAGGCTCCACATCACTCTCTGCTTTAACACATGACTCTGTGTAAAGAGGGTTTCTCTGTGTTTGGTGACCCTCTTTTTATTTCACCTGCAGTGGTGTCATCGGAGGAGATGATGAAGAAGTTTGTGGCCTGGGACTCTGAGAAGAGGCTCAGCTTTGCGGTGCCGTTCGCTGATATGAAACCGGTCATCTACCTCGACCCGTTCCTGCCTCGAATCAGCGAGCTGGCTCTGTCCACCAGCGACAGGCAGACCAAAGTAAGTCCTCTCACATCAGAGAGTTCCCACCATCACAAACTAAACATCTACATGACTACAGCTCCCTCAGCCTGCTTGAAACCCGGTCTGTCCTGTGTCTTGCTGCAGGTCGCCGCCTGTGAGCTGCTGCACAGTCTGGTGGTCTACATGGTTGGAAAAAGTGCTCAGATGGTCGAAGGGACGAATACTTTACCTCCGATGTACAAACTGCACAAGAGGCTGTTTCCTGTCCTGCTGCGTCTGGCCTGTGATGTGGATCAGGTACGACGTGACACCAGACATGATTCAAGAGAGGGAGAGACATTAACAGGAAACAGATTATTCGGGGGGGGGGGGTTCATGTTTACTCGATGATGTTCTTCTACTGGGCTGTTTAACGCGATTCTTTTGAACTTTACTAGATAATTCCACGATGACGGATCAGATAAATGACCAGACACAGGAATCAAATCTTCATCCATTCATTAGGAAGTTTAACAGATTCTCTAGTAGGGCTTTCACACCTGCAGAAAACTCCTGAAAAACTGATGTTTCAGGAGCTCCATGTGTGAACACAAACAGCCAAATATTTCTCTCAGACTTCATGATGTCTACTTTAATGAATTCTTCACCAGGTGACCCGTCAGCTCTTTGAGCCGCTGGTCATGCAGCTGATCCACTGGTTCACAAACAACAAGAAGTTTGAGAGTCAGGATACAGTGGCTGTCCTGGAGGCCATCATGGTGAGTGTTTCTCCTCTATGAGGGACTCTGCAGGTGACCCCTCTGCTTCCTCATCTGACACCGGAACCCCCTCCTCTCTCAGGACGGCGTGGTCGACCCCATGGACAGCACTCTCAGAGACTTCTGTGGCCGCTGCATCGAGGAGTTTGTCAAATGGTCGATCAAACAAACAACCCCGAAGCAGCAGGAGAAGAGCCCGACAAACATGAAGTCTTTGTTTAAACGGATCTACAGCTTGGCGCTTCACCCTAACGGCTTCAAAAGACTCGGCGCGGCGTTAGCCTTCAACAGTATCTACAGACTGTTCAGGTACGCAGCTCGTCTCTCTGTGTGGACTCTTCACTTTCCTCTCTTTGTTGTCTCGTATTTATGCTCTTATCTTAACTCCTTTTACGTTTTAACTTTTAATATTATTGTTTTTTTTGGTCCTTTAACCACTTGTTTCTATTTATTTTACTGCTCTTACCTTTTTATTGCTGTTATCTTTTATTTTGCTTTTAGGTCTTTTAGTTTCTTACATCTTTTTAAATCTTTGCTCCTCTTGGTCTCAGCTCGTGTTGTTGGGTTCTTGTGTTGCCTGATGGTTCTTATGATGGTTCTTGTGATGGTCGGGTTATATATGTCTGTTGGGTATTGTGCACTTTGGGTTCTTTTCTGTTGAACTGTATTTAATTATTTTGAGTATTTTGCATTTGTTATGTTCTTGCTGTTGTTTATGTTCTTCTGTGTTTGGTTTAGTTTGTTCTTGTTTTTGCTGTTTGTCAAAGCACTTTGTAAACCTGTGTTTTTAAATAAAGTTATTATTGTAATTGTGGTGACTTCTTCGATGTTTTTGGTTACATCTGCTCAGTGTTGTCGTTCTGTCTCTGCAGAGAGGAGGGAGCGTTGGTGGAGCAGTTTGTTTTCGAGGTTCTCGTCGTTTTCATCGAGAGTTTGTCTCTGGCTCACTCAGACGAGAGATCTATGGGTAAATATTCTTCTAATTGTGATTTCAGACTTCATAAATGTGATTACAATAAACATCTAATCCAATCTAAGATGCTGCAAGATTCTGAACATTCAAAACATTATGTAGAGCCGTCTCCCCCTCCTCTCTCTCTCACGTAGGTTGCTTAGCATCACATTTGGTTGAAAGGATCTTTTTTTTTTTTTATTACAGGGTTTTATTTCAAGTGACAAACACATTTAAAAATCTGAATGAATCATCTTTTGTTTAAGTCTCTCCCAAACAAACATGTCTTAACATCTGGAGAGCAGAGATGATAATATATGCTAAAACTGTTGGCAAAAAGAAGAGGTTTTTATCCTTTTCTAAATATGTCAGATTCTGCAGTTTAATAATTATTTGATTCAAATGCAGCTTTTCCCACAAAGTCAAGATATCAATATTACATTTTTTTTTCATGTTTCTTTGCTAACTTTCGTCTAATGGCGTCATAGTGCACATCCAAGAGCAAGTTGAGTTTGAATCTCTAATATTCTGAAGGTTTGACGTCGTTGTTTCCATCCTCAGGTACGCTGCAGCAGTGTGGCAGCGCCATCGATCACCTGAAGAGAATCATCAAACAGAAAGCTGCGAGTCTGAACGAGCAGAGTACAAAGAGACGCGTCCCCAGGTCAGTGCTGCGTGTGTGTGTGTGTGTGTGTGTGTGTGTGTGTGTGTGTGTGTGTGTGTGTGTGTGTGTGTGTGTGTGTGTGTGTGTGTGTGTGTGTGTGTGTGTGTGTGTGTGTGTGTGTGTGTGTGTGTGTGTGTGTGTGTGTGTGTGTGTGTGTGTGTGTGTGTTGGGGAAGGGGTCAGCGCTGTCGCGAGGAGGTTCCTGGTTTGAATCCCCGTCTGACAGTCTGCATGTTCTCCTCATGCATGTATGGGTTCTCTCCGCCTTCCTCCCATAGTCCAAAGACATGCTCGTTAGGTTTACTGCTGACAGCTGGGATAGGCTCCAGCCGCTGCGACCCTGAACAGGAAAAGCGGTAAAGAAAATGGATGGATAGATGGGTTACCATGTTTTTTTTCTTCTTTCAGGGGCTTTCCCCCTGACGAGAGGCTGAGTCTTTCCGATGTGGTTTCGTGGCTCCTGGAACAATGTGGCCGACCTCAGACAGAGTGCAGACACAGGTGTATGGCGCTCTTCTATGAGTTCATACCTCTCCTCCCAGGTGAGCCGTCCCATCAGGTGCACTAGCATATAACGATTCCTGAACAGAAATAAGACACGGTTTAAAAAGTGAGCATTTGTCTTTCACATGTGTCTGACCTCAGGTAAGAAGTCTCCTCCTCAGTGGTTTGACGGCATGCTGAAGGAAGAGGGCGTCGGTTTCCTGATCTCACGGTTTGAGGGCGGGGGTCTCCTCTCCCAGCCCACCCTCAGAGACCTGAGCGGTCCTTTCAGCGTCAGAGCCGCCCTGCAGTGGATGGACCTGCTGCTGGCTGCTCTGGACTGCTACAACACCTTCATCAGTTTGCACATACTGAAACCTCAGCACATGCTCAGTAAGTCTCTTACGCTGGTGAATTACTCCCAGACTCTGATTAAAGACAGATTTTAGAGGCTGCGACATAATCATTAAGGTCAGAGGACAGCTGTTACATCACTCTCTTTAGAGACACCAGACTCAACTGACAAAAATGTAAAACCACAGACTGTAACTGGCTAGAAATGCTGTCTCAGTCTAACTTTCAGTCAACCTAACAACAGGCTGAGAGCTGGAGCTGAGGCGGGGTTTAAAACTCCTGTCCTTTTTTAAATATAAAAAGAAAGGAAAAAAATTAATAATAATAATTTCATTTAGCTTTTTAAAAAATATTCACAAATGACTACAGATGACTTACAGAAATATAAAATAAGGATATTAAGATTTAAAGAGATTCTCTTTTAAAGACTAAAGGTGTACAGCTCTGTGGTGTGTGTATGTACAGCTCTGTGTTGTGTATATGTACAGCTCTGTGGTGTGTATATGTACAGCTCTGTGGTGTGTATATGTACAGCTCTGTGGTGTGTATATGTACAGCTCTGTGGTGTGTATATGTACAGCTCTGTGGTGTGTATATGTACAGCTCTGTGGTGTGTGTATGTACAGCTCTGTGGTGTGTGTGTACAGCTCTGTGGTGTGTGTGTACAGCTCTGTGGTGTGTGTGTGTGTATGTACAGCTCTGTGGTGTGTGTGTACAGCTCTGTGGTGTGTGTATGTACAGCTCTGTGGTGTGTATATGTACAGCTCTGTGGTGTGTGTGTGTGTGTATGTACAGCTCTGTGGTGTGTGTATGTACAGCTCTGTGGTGTGTGTGTGTACAGCTCTGTGGTGTGTGTATGTACAGCTCTGTGGTGTGTGTATGTACAGCTCTGTGGTGTGTGTGTGTACAGCTCTGTGGTGTGTGTATGTACAGCTCTGTGGTGTGTGTATGTACAGCTCTGTGGTGTGTGTATGTACAGCTCTGTGGTGTGTGTATGTACAGCTCTGTGGTGTGTGTGTGTACAGCTCTGTGGTGTGTGTGTGTACAGCTCTGTGGTGTGTGTATGTACAGCTCTGTGGTGTGTGTGTACAGCTCTGTGGTGTGTATATGTACAGCTCTGTGGTGTGTATATGTACAGCTCTGTGGTGTGTATATGTACAGCTCTGTGGTGTGTGTATGTACAGCTCTGTGGTGTGTATATGTACAGCTCTGTGGTGTGTGTATGTACAGCTCTGTGGTGTGTATATGTACAGCTCTGTGGTGTGTATATGTACAGCTCTGTGGTGTGTGTATGTACAGCTCTGTGGTGTGTATATGTACAGCTCTGTGGTGTGTGTGTACAGCTCTGTGGTGAGTGTATGTACAGCTCGGTGTTGTGTGTGTGTGTGTGTGTACAGCTCTGTGGTGTGTGTGTGTGTGTACAGTTCTGTGTTGTGTGTATGTACAGCTCTGTGTTGTGTGTATGTACAGCTCTGTGGTGTGTGTGTGTGTACAGCTCTGTGGTGTGTGTGTGTGTGTGTACAGTTCTGTGTTGTGTGTATGTACAGCTCTGTGTTGTGTATGTGTGTACAGCTCTGTGTGTGTGTGTGTGTGTGTGTGTGTGTGTGTACAGCTCTGTGGTGTGAGTGTGTGTGTGTGTACAGCTCTGTGGTGTGCATATGTACAGCTCTGTGGTGTGTATACGTACAGCTCTGTGGTGTGTATACGTACAGCTCTGTGGTGTGTATACGTACAGCTCTGTGTTGTGTGTGTATGTACAGCTCTGTGGTGTGTATGTGTACAGCTCTGTGGTGTGTGTGTATGTACAGCTCTGTGGTGTGTGTGTATGTACAGCTCTGTTGTGTGTATGTACAGCTCTGTGGTCTGTATATGTACAGCTCTGTGGTGTGTGTGTGTACAGCTCTGTGTTGTGTATGTGTACAGCTCTGTGGTGTGTGTGTATGTACAGCTCTGTGGTGTGTGTATGTACAGCTCTGTGGTGTGTATGTACAGTTATTTACAGATGGAATTAGTGCCGGGATGTTTTGTTCACGGGGGTTTGGAGCTGTTGGATGCTCTCTTCTGGTCGCAGCAGTTCACATAACGTGCTGCAGTGTTTGCACATTGTTGTACCTCACCCAGCAGGTACACCAGTTTGTGCTCGTTGTCCAATAAGTGAAATCCTTTGTGTGTGTTTGTGATGTCTCTGATGTCCTGATACAGAGGACAGAGCTCTGTCTCCACCTCATGCTGGGTGCAGTGGGTCTGTCCTCTTTGGGGAGCCAGGTCTGTCAGTGGCGTCCTCTCTCGATGGCGAGGCCACGTTCACTGAGTCTGTACATGGTCAAAGATTTCCTCAGCTTTGGATCAGTCACAGTCACAGTGCTCAGATATTCTGCCACTGTGTCATTTCTATTTAGGGTCAGATAACATCTTTGTTTTTTGGTTGATTGTGTCCAATGTGTTAAATAGTTTTGTTTTTTAATAATTTGGTTGATTTTGATTGGGTTTCTGTCTGAGGGCTCTGCTTGGGAGTACAGTCCCAGAACCAGGTGTCTGAGGGGGCAGCTCTCTGAAGACTCTCTGGAGGTCAGGGCTTTGTAATGGAGCGTGTCAGGGTCACTATCTTTTAAATGGTTATAAAATTTAAAAGCTCTCTTTTGAATTTTGATGTTTAGAGGGTATCGACCTAATTCTGCTCTGCATGCATTATTTGGGGTTTTCCGTTGGACACGGAGGGTGGATTTGTTTATTATGTTTAATTTTCTCTTTTTAATTTTTAATTCTCTCTCTGTCCCCCTGATATCTAAATCTCTACTCCCTCTCTACTTCCTAACATGAGATCTGTCTTGACGTCCTCTTGGCTGTGTTCTGATCGTTATAAACTCTGATTATTTTTTTCTCACCTTTTCTTAAAGACTTGAAAGAGAAGTCGAGTTTTCTGAAAGCTGTGAGTTTCTTTTTGAGCGAGCTGTCAACTCGGGACCTATCAGCAGCAGAGAGCTGTTTCCCAGTCGGAGAGAAGACGTCTCACTTCAGCCCCAGAGAGGTGGACCAGTACAACTTCAGCAAGTGCACCATCATCGTGCGCTTGCTGGAGTTCACCGCCATGATCCTCGTCAAAGCAGACCAGGACTTTTGGAAGGTAGCACAAAGTTTCAGACCCTCCAGCTTTATCAAAGTCTTAACTTTTTGTTGTCACCGTGCTGTTTCCTGTGTCCACAGCTCCTAGAAGAAGACGTCTTTGTGCCAGCCTTTTACGAGCTGACGGCGCTGGTGGTGTGTGAGCCGTCCTCCGTTGGCTTCAACATGGCTGACGTGGAGGTGATGAAGAAGCTTCCAGAAGTGTGTGTTCCTTTACTGACGACCCTGCTGGCCTCACCTTACTGCTCTCGTATTGAAAGCAGTTTGCGGACAAAGATCTCCCGTAAAAGGTTCGTTTATCACCGGTCAGCAGCTGCACGCTACGACTGACTTCTTTCACTCCCAAGGCTCTCCTGTTGAAGAAACTTGTTTTTGATTCTGCATCGTTTCTCTCTGCAGCGTGGAGGAGCTGTGTGCCGTGGATCTCTATCAGTGCAGCTCTGTGAGCCATCAGGACCACATGGAGATGGTTCTGTCCTCATGCAAACAGATCCACAAAGCCGGCTTCCTCATCTCCATCCTGCACAGTCAGGTATGTGACCTGAGACATGAGACGGCCCTTATCAGGTAGAAGTAAGCCAAGCGTATTAAGATCAGAATTCTTGTTCAACAACTTCTTAACTAACTATCAATAAGCAGTAATCAGGAGGACTAATAAGCAGCCAGTATGCTACTAATTAGCATGCTAATAATCAACTAGTTAATGGTGAATATTGTGGCTGATTAATCTAAACAGGAACATTTGTTGCTTGTGTTTGTCCATATATGCATATTTCAACATGGACTTAGGTCATGCATCTGGGGGCGCCGCCAACCTAGCGGTAAGTGCGCGCGCCCCATGTACAGAGGCTTAAGTCCTCGAGAGCGGACGGCCCTGGTTCGAGTCCGACGTGTCTCCTTTCCTGCATGTTCCCTTCATTTCCCCCTCTCTCTCTCTCTCTCTCTCCTGTTTCTGACACCATACTGGCCTATCTCTGAAATGTAGAGGCATACAAAGCCCAAAAATAAATCTTAAGAAGCAGCTGCCACATGTTTGTTCGGGGCGGCTGTGGCTCAGTGGTAGAGTCGGTCGTCTCTCAACTGCAAGTTCAGGGGTTTGATCCCCAGCTCCTTCAGCTACATGTCCGATGTGTCCTTGGGCAAGACAATTAACCCCAAGTTGCTAGAGTTAATACTGATGGACTCTTTAATCAGCAGCCTCTACCATCAGTGTGTGTGAATGTGTATGAATGGATGAGTTAGTACTGATGGACTCTTTAAACAGCAGCCTCTACCATCAGTGTGTGTGAATGTGTATGAATGGATGAGTTAGTACTGATGGACTCTTTAAACAGCAGCCTCTACCATCAGTGTGTGTGAATGTGTATGAATGGATGAGTTAGTACTGATGGACTCTTTAAACAGCAGCCTCTACCATCAGTGTGTGTGAATGTGTATGAATGGATGAGTTAGTACTGATGGACTCTTTAATCAGCAGCCTCTACCATCAGTGTGTGTGAATGTGTATGAATGGATGAGTTAATACTGATGGACTCTTTACTCAGCGGCCTCTACCATCAGTGTGTGAATGTGTAGGTGTGACCTGCGATGTAAAAGAGCTTTGAGTAGTCAGAAGACTAGAAAAGAAATATACAAGCTGAAGTCTATTTATGATTTGTTTGTGTATCTTGTCAATTCAAAGGATGCCGTTTATGCCAGATCCCTGGGCTCCAGACTCCTGATGACCGTGTATAAAGGAATCGCTCCGGGTGAGGACAGGAAGGCTCTTCCATCTTTGGACATCAACACTAAAAGGCTGGCTGACGGCCTGCTGCAGCTCTCCTTCTCTCTGAGTGAACAGGTCAGTGACTCTCTTTGAACTGGAATAGAGATGAAAGACGATTGATTTTAAAACGCCTCCTGTTGTCTGTTATCTGCTCTCTGTGTTTGTGCAGAGTGAGCAGCTGGTGGATTTGTTGCTGAACACCATCATGCTCTCTGTGCCCATATCTGGAAGTCACAGTCATAACTTCCTGAGCTTCTCACACGGCGAGTACTTCTACAGCCTCTTCCAGACGACCATCAACACCGAGCTGCTGAGACGTCTAAGCACCACCGTCCCACACCTCATGAGGGCTTCCTCTCTAAACCAGACCATGGTACTACAGCTCGCACTCCTCTGGTTTTCAAAATGTTTGCTGTTTGCAAGAGATTCATTCTACTTCAAAAACACATTGTGCAATGTGAAGTGGTGGAAGTGATGCTGCAATTATTAGTTTGTAGTTTAGCAGCATTTAATCATTTCTGCAGTAACCATTGATAGTTCTGAGCACCGATATTAATTCATAAATATTAGCAGAAATGTAAATATTGAAAAGCCTGACGAGTGATAGTGATACTTTCAGCATTATCTGTCTGCTGTGCCTGAGCTGTCCCCCCCGGTTTGTATTTGTCTCCAGGTGAGTGTGTTGCTGAACGGCATGCTGGACCACAGCTTCAGAGAGCGCTCTGTGAGGAAGACTCAGGGGAAGCAGCTGGTGGACGAGGTGCTGAAGAGATGGAACAGTCTGCAGTCGTGGTGGGAGGGGCCGTCTGCAACCGCAGAGAGCAAAACCGCCACACTTCTGCTGCTCTCCAAACTCTTGCAGGTAAAATCAGGCTTCTGCACATCCACTGGTACAACCACCTGTTTCATCATTTCATAAAGGACAGCGGGTTATTATGGGACTCATGTCGTCTGATAAAGATGTTTATTGAAGTCTAAACTGTGTTTTTTCCAAAAATCTGCATCTGGTGCATCCCTGAATAAATGATTTGTGATTAGTAATTTCCTTTGAACATAAATGAACGTAATGAGCACGTTCTCCCTCTCCTGTCAGATCGACTCGTCTGTCTGCTCTGATATCAACCACGAGGCGTTCAGACCCGTGTTTTCCACTTTCACTCTGCTCCTGGTTGACATGAATCTGCCGCTGAATCTAAAGGTAACAGAGAGCCTGTTTGTTCATTCACCATGACGACGTCACATCATACGTCACAGATTTTAAAAAAGATGGTGTATTCTCTGACCTCCTCAGAGTCAGGCCCTGCTGGTGTTGCCGTTCCTCACCTCCCTTCCTGACGAGCCGCTCTCTGAGCTGCAGAGATCTCTGGACGCTCTGGTGGCCTCGCACTTCCCCATGACGTCTGACGAGTTCGCTAAAGGCTCGCTGCACCGCAACAACTACATGGACTGTGTCAGAAAGGTAAAGAGCCGCCTCACCTGTCTCTCTCTCTGATGTGGTGAAGTGTCTAATGTTTAACTTATAGTTTGAACCTGGGAGTCAAGCCACCCCTTCACATATATTAAACATGATAACTACGTTAACTAATTGACTGGAGCTGGACTGAACATGACACTGAACAGGGCGAGAGTGAGGATTTATTTACAAGGATTCACACAACAGATGGCGAGCCATCAGCTGTAAGATGTTTGTCTCTAATGTCCGCTGCTCTCATATCTTGTGTGGAACGTTTTCTCCGTTTGAGGCGTCCTCCTGCAGATGTTTCTGCAACACAGGTGAAGACAGAAACTAGAAGCTGAAATAGTGTGCAGTTCATCTCCAGACTGAGTATGTCAAGTGAGGAGAGGTCAGATCTGTGTGTGTTTCAGACGTCTCATATGCACAATCTTGCTGAGAGTCGTCCCGTCTTTAGTCATTGTTAGGTGGGGGTTGTTTCTGTATTAAAGAGCCCATATTTTGCCCTTTTTGGGGTTTGTATATTTAATCTATGTACTTACTTTTGTACGTTCACAATAGCTAAAGTTATAAAAAAGTGTCTGTTTTCATGTACTGCTCCTCCTTGCTCCCTCTCCGCTCTGAGTCTGTCAGCTACACTCTGCTGAGCCCACACTGTTAGACCCCACGTGGGCCAAGTCTGCTCTGATTGGTCTGCCGATCAGCTCTATCGTTATTGGTCAGTTGCTCAGCACGCTTCTCGGAAATTTCAACATGAGCTGCTGGACTTGCCACAATGAGCCAATGGACTTAGATCAGTGATCTCACACTGACAATGACGCCGCACTGACACATTTTTATCGAGGGGGGCTAGAACCGAGCGTTACCTGTGGCTAATGCTACAGCTAACAGGAGGACGTAGGAGAAGCTGCGTTTCCGCGGACTTTGAATTTTTGCACATAGATGTGCCTAAACATGCACAGGACACTTGGAAAACACACTAAAGAGCATATAAAACCAGAAAAAGCATAACATGGGACCTTTAAATGAACAATGATGAAATCGTGAAACAGACTGTGGATCATCTTAGATTTATTCAGCCATGGTCAGAAAACACAGAAACACAACACACATGGCTGACAAAGTGCAGACCATCGCTGACCCATGCTGACCAAGATCTCACAATCGCTGGCAATCATTGACCATCATGGACAAAGTGGCAAAATCTTCATCTTCACAGTGTTGCTTATATTCTACTAGAAGGTACAAGCCCACACATTCCTGGCTGCTTCGTTACATCTCTAAAAGACTAGAAAGAAGACATCACACTGACTCTTAAATATCAGACAAATACATTTCTTCAGTCTCAGAGTCACATTTCTTTTTCAGCTCACAACAGACACTTCAATCCAAATTATAACTCTGCTGCTGTGAGGTCTCTAACACATATGAATTACAGCTTCACAAACCTAAAAGAAGAATTACTCTGAGATGGTTGACACAATGTAAAGATATATCCACAAATTTTCAAGATAAATGAATCCATGAAAATATGTACTATCAGTCGTGCACATTTAAAAAATCAGGTTTAAATAGGTCTGAGATTGTGTGATGTTGCTTCCCAACGAGGAGCAAACACGGGCGGGCTGAGCGTGAAAGCCTCAAACTTTGAGCTCCTGCCATCTCTGCAGACGGTTTGTTTTGCTGTGCATCTAGACGGTGTTGTGCTGTCTGTTGCATGTAGTACTGTAAGTGAAATGTGATGACTCCTGAGAGGTTTAACATTGGACTGAGCTTTGATTCTTTTTTGTCTGCAGCTGCTGGACGCCCTGGAGCTCTCTCAGAGTCCTCTGCTGCTCAAACTGATGGCACTGATTCTGTGTCGAGACAAAAAGCACATCATGGAGGAGAGCTTCCAAACCTGCTTCCAGAGGATTGCTAAGCGGTGAGTGCAGCCTTCACAGTAATGCTTACATGATGTAACAGATTCTTTAATTGTTGTTTTAGATTTCACACAAGCGTCTACTGTTCCTCCGTCTCTCTGTGGATGTGCGAGCAGGTCGAGTGTTGAGCGTCAGCTGCAGCTGCTGTGTGCCGTGTATCAGGTGATCAATCAGGGTGACGTGCCCATGAGCTCCATGCTTCAGGCCATGATGGAGAGAGTCCTGCTGCCTCTGTCCTCTCACTGCAGCAGCAAAGCCCTCAACGACTTCTTTGTGGCAAACGTCTCCGACATAACGGCTCTACTGCTCAGCCGCTTCACTAAGGTGTGTTATGAAGTATTTATACAGATACAGGAATAAAGACATGAAGACACACACTGTCGGCGTATATAGAATGATCTGCTGACACACACACACACACACACACACACAGTTTAACCCTGCTGCGTCCATGACGGGCGCTACACGGCACTGACCCTCTCTCCCCTCCCTCAGCAGAGCGTGTTAGCTTGTTTTATAAAGTGGAGATAACAGAGCATTAATAATATCCACATTATGATTGAAATGTTGACCTTTGACCTGTTTCAACAACAGAGAAAAACTTTATTCAGCTCGCCGCAAGACGTTTATTGACGAGTCTCTGTGGGCCAGATTTACTAAGCTCCCAATTAAAGAGTACTAAATTGTGTGTTCACTCCAAAAGTTTGCACGTTTGGTTGGTGTGCGTTTTGCAGGTGATCTACTAAGAAAATTTGCGTGAATGACACCAGGTGCAAACCTTGTGGAGGCGGTAATATTTCAGTTAGGTTTTTGCGTGTTCTACTGGTTTACATCACGGATAGTTTGGACAGAAAGCAGGATGACTGCAAGCGTAAAATAGGTATTAGTGGGAGAGGCAAATAAACGCACAATACTTTCTAGTTATAGGAGATAAATCTGAATATTACAAAGAAATTTTGGTTGTAAGAAAATATTAAACAGGGCCTCTCTTTTCTTCTCTTAATCTTAAGAATGAAGTGTCATACATTGCGCAGGAGGTGTACACTGTGTTCTCTGCGCTCTACACTCTGGCCGTTGTTGCGCACCAGACAGCTGGCCAGCGCTGTGTGGGGTCGGATATAAATGTCCTGGAAAAAGGTATCGAAGACAGGGGTACAAACAGTGGTGAGGTGCCCCAATCCAAGCGTCCTACAGAGTAGCAGAAGCTTTAGAGGGAGGAGACGAGTGCATTATGGAGAGGAGTGCACCGGAGGGGGCGAGCTGGGGGGAGAGACCAAAGACCAGAGAAAAAGGAAATCCCAGTTTAAAATGTAATGTTGGTGAAAAGAGGGAAATAGGACGACATAAATATCAATGTTGAAATTCTATACAATGCAGAGGCTGTGAATGTTCAGTTTTCTTTGGATATATGGCAACAATAGCCTGTAGTTTAATCATGGTGTTTCTCTTCCTTAACGATTAGAATATTCAATCAAATTTAAAAAAGAAATGCATGCCATTTATTTTTGTCATTTGAAACATGTAAACACTTGTGGGGAAAAATGTGATCTGTATGCCTTCTTTTGTTGTGCCTATGTCTCCTCCTAACTACAATAACAGCAGCCTGTTGTGTGTAACACTGGTCTCCTGAGTTAGCATGTTCTTTTCAAAGGTGTTAAATACAGACACCGTCACAATCACCACAGTTTTTGTCAGGTTTGGTAAATCACAATGTGTGTACTAACTTAACTTGTTTGCATTTTCTCCTCCCAGTGTTTTGCACGTTAGGGCAGAAACGCCCCAGATTGAATATTCATTAAGTCAAACGTACTAAATGGACAATGCGTGTTGTTTTGCTCATTTGACAGACGCAATCCTCACTGCACGCCGTTAGTAGATCAGATAGCACTTTTTTTGCTGGTGGTATCAAGTTTGCACACGTTTTAAGACACGCAAACCTTTAGTAAATCTGGCCCTGAGTGTTGAGATCTGAGTCAACAGCTTGCCAATACAAAACACCACACTTCAGTTTGACCTCCTTCAAAATAAAAGCACCACACTTCAGTCAGCTTAAGAGATAAAATGTTATGGACAAATTTAATCGTGACCTCGTATCGAGATCATTTCATCGCCAAACCTTTTAAAGTTGTACAAAAACATTTTGTACTGGCTTTATTTGTTAATTTTTATGATCAAATGTTTGTCAGTAACCTTGCAGCTTAAAGTCAGCACGATGTGTTTGAGAGGAGGGAAACACTTCTCACTTTTTATTTCCTTCCAGTCAAATGTTTCAGAGTTTGAGACTCAATTGCTGAAGAAGACCGGCTGCTTCAAGCTGATGGAGCTGCTTTATTCTCGACTTCCTAAAGAAGAAGTTTACTCAAAGGAATCTCGTATCAACCAGGCGCACTGCCGCTCGGAGAAGACGGAGGGCAACGAGCTGTCCAAGATGTTGATCAAGTAGGACTCTGAGAGATGACATGACAGCGATGTGAAACCTTGTCACAGTAGTGTTCTATGAATAATGGATGGCTTTGTTTCTTCAGGTCATGTTTTGAGGCGTTCACTGAGAACATGGCGGGTGAGACTCAGCTGCTCGAGCTGAGGAGACACTTTCACTGCGCTGCCTATAACTGTGCCATCGCCGTCATCAGCTGCAGCTTCAGCGAGCCCAAATTCTACCACGGCTTCCTCTTCAGCGAGAAACCCGAGAAGGTACTGCCAGCCACCTACGATACTATCCAACACGGGAACATCTGAATGTGTCCACTTCATGGTTTCCTCTTCCTCTACAGAATCAGTTCATTCTGGAAAACATCATCGACGTTGGGAGGATCTACAACTTCCCCATTGAGATCGAGGTCTGTGTTTGTGTTAACATGCCGGTTTGTTGGACTGTTTACTGTCAGAGGCGTGCTCATGATGTGTGTTTTCACTCCATGTAGGTCCCACTCGAGAGAAAGAAGAAGTATGTGATGATTCGAAGGGAAGTGAATGAGGAGAACGGAGGTATTCAGCAGCTGAAAACATTATTTCTCTGTACACTCCGTCTACAATCTGAATCTTTTATTGTAAAGGAATAAGTCTTACTCTGAAATGAAAAAGGTCTGCTCATAACATTAAAGGGTTATTCAGCTATTTTTAAACCTTTTTTTTTTGTTTAGAGTCTTAGCTGCACTGACGCTCGGCAATCTGTACCGTACCGAAGCACCTTTTGACCCCCAGAGTCAGAGCTACACCTCCTTGGCAGTGTTGCCAGGTCTGCTTGTTCTAAGACGATATTTGCAAGCGACTTTACAGAAAAACAAGCCCAAAGTCGCTTGCAAATATCGTCAGTCATAGGTTGCGGGTTTTTGGGAGTAAGAGACGTAAGAGTCCTCTTGCTTGACTTCTTGGGTTAACAACAGAGTTTGACTGCAGGCTGAGTTTCTCCCCCACTAGAAGGAGAGGATGTGAGTGTAGATTATTAGGGAGCTGTATCTCCAGTTTGATCATCAATGTTCACATTTGTCCTGTTGTGTTTTCCACAGACGCTCCGGTGTATCTGTCCTCTCAGTCGTACATGGCCGACAGCAGCCTGAGCGAGGAGATGAGTCAGTTTGACTTCTCCACCGGAGTCCAGAGCTTCTCCTTCAGCTCGCAAAACCCTGATGGACACAGACGCAGCGTGGCCCAGAGAGTCAGTGAAAAGAGCATGCCGTGTGATTTTTTTCATTATTAACATGCTGAGTGTCTTAAAAATAGTTTCAGAGGGTTCACCATCCTACCAAGAGGACAACTCCTGCAAAGCTTCAAAATGTCTTCAAACTTCATCTGGTTTCGATGCTGATGAGACTTTTTGTTGTTCGTTTAGGAGACAGAGGAGACAAATCTGTCCCAGCATGCATCAGTGGATCTAGAGATGGACGAGCTGAATCAGCATGAGTGCATGGTGTCGATGGCTGCTCTGATTGGACACATGCAGAGGAACAACATCACCCCGAAAGTGGAACAGGTCAGTGCCTCTAAAAGAGTGAAAGAGAGGGTGTTATCTTTTCTGTCTAACACGCTCTCTCCTCAAACAAATATGTTTGTATATATATATATTATGAATTAATTAATTATTAATTATTAATTTAAATGATAATATACACACACTTATTTATGTAAATACTGTAATTGACATCTTAATTGACTCATCTGTCACATAACTACATTTTACTTATCATGTTACTTCAGCATCTTTTGCACTATTCACCTCTGCACTGTTTCATATTTAGTCATGTAAATATTAGTCTTTTCTTATTGTGTTTATTGTTGATATTTAATGTTGTACCTGTACATAAGAGAGCACAGTTCACCAAAGTTAAATTCCTTGTGTGTGTAAGCATACCCGGCCAATAAACCTGATTCTGATTCTGAAGCAGGGAAGCACGCCCAGTGATCTTCCTCCGTGGATGAAGTTTCTCCACACAAAGCTCTCGAATCCGTCCACACCTCTGAATATCAGACTGTTCATCTCAAAGCTCATTATCAACACAGAGGAGGTACATGTTCCTCCACACGATGTATTTATTCACTGTCTCTCCTCCTCTCCTCCTCTCCTCCTCTCCTCCGCAGTCTTTAACCCTTTATCCCTCCCTTCTCTGCTTCTCGTGTTCCCTCTGTGCGCATGGATCTTTATCGCTGATCGTCCAGGTGTTTCGACCATACGCCAAACATTGGCTCGGGCCGCTGCTGCAGCTTGTTGTGTCTGGAAACAACGGAGGAGAGGGGATTCACTTCATGGTGGTGGAAGTCGTGGTCATAGTGCTCTCCTGGACGAGCATCGCCAGCCCCAAGGTGGCTAATAATTCAGCCTTGATCAGTGTCCTTCTCGTCTCTTCTCGCCAGAGCCCCATTAATCATCATTCTTTTCACTCAGGGAAACCCCAGAGACGAGGTGCTGGCTAACCGTCTGCTGGAGTTCCTGATGAAGCACAGCTTTCACTCTAAGAGAGCCGTCTTCAGACACAACCTGGAGGTCATCCGCACACTGGTGGAGTGCTGGAAAGACTGTCTGCATGTACCTTACAGGTTGCTCCATCACACCCACTCAAGTGTCCATGCACGCGCGTTTCACAAAAAGCCTGCAGCTCACTGAAAGTGACCAGTTCATGTGCATTAAAGTTTCTCTTTCATTCCTTCTAGTTTGATCTATGATAGATTCTGCGGCACCGACCCGAACAGTAAAGATAACTCTGTAGGACTCCAGCTGCTGGGAATCATCCTCGCCAACAACCTCCCTGCTTATGACGCCTCCTGTGGAATCCAATACGACATGTGAGAGACATAGAATGTGTGTGTGTGTGGTGTAGAATATTACAGGTATTTTGAAACTGATATTGTTGTTGCGAGGTCCAGGTATGGCGATGCAGATACTACCCACCCTCCACATGGAGCTTCTGGCTCCCACAACTTATCTGTGTAGGCTGATTGAGAGCAGAGTGAGGACACCACCAGGGTTATGAAGTAGGAACCTCCCTTCAACGTAGTTTTGTTCCAATTAGTCCCCCGACACCTCACAAAGGCCGGACAGTGAGTTCCAGAGTCACTTCCCCAACATGCACGCCCTCATGCAGTGCCTTTATATCTTAACCTTATGCATGGCCTTCACAGCCCAAACAGCATCGCCACCTTCAATGGGCCCAGGCTGCAGGCGCCGTACATGCAAGCTCCTGGTGACAGCGCTGATACGACCTAACCCACCACATGACCCCTGGTGACTTTACACAACTATTCAAAGAGAGATCTTAGAAAGAGGGTGTGGTGTCCTGATCTGGACTAGCACTCATCCCCACTGGACCGGGCAGTTGCTCTACCTCCCCTTTAATTACGTGCTCGGAGGTCGTAGAGGTGGCGTGCAGACAGTCTATGGTCGTGCAGTGATCACAGGGAATAAAGGTCACCACCCCCTCCCACTGGCTCCAGGTGAATTCTCCTGATTATATCCTGCTGTGTTCTCACATCAGATCACTCTGACTTTCTGCAGAATAAATACTACTACTCGATCACCTCCGCTCAGAAGTGTCATCACTCAGAAACGGCCTTTGTTATGACTTCACATCCTGTCTTTGTGTCCTGCAGGTACATCCAGTGTCTCACCAACAACGTGTCCTTTGTGAGATACAGAGAAGTCTACGCAGCCGCTGCCGAGATCATCGGCCTCATCCTGAAGAACATGACTGAAATGGACGACGTAATGACTCTTTCACCACTTCTACTAAGTTACATTTTATTTATTTTAATTCTGCAGAGAACTGAAGACACCTTAGTAGAACAGATTATAGATCTGTGACAGCATCTTTACTTCACCATTTCATCTTTCTTTTCTGTCATGACGGTTGATTTAGTTTCTTGTTTGATTCTTTCTCAGCTTCATCAGGAACTTCTGAATCTTGCTGCGAGTAAAATAACGAACCTGAAGAAGAAAGATATGGACGACAAGTTCATCGTTTGTTTGAACAAAGTTTCCAAACACTTTCCTCCCTTTATGGATCGGTCAGTTTGTGTGAAGTCTGACGCTTCCTGCCATGATACTAGTTTTATAAAAAACCCTAACCTGGTTATAACCGCAGCTTCATTTGTGTTCTCCAGCTTTGTGAACCATGTGTTCTACCTGCTGCCGAAGCTTCACGGCCTCTTAAAGACTCTCTGTTTGGAGTGCGTGCTGAGCCGAGCAGAAGTCATCCCTGACATCTTTCTGCAGCTGAAGACCTCCGGCTTCAGTCAGATGATGAGCCACAGGTCAGTCCTGATGATGATCTCCTCACTGATCTGCATGTTTGACGTCTGTCTCCAGGATTAGTTTGCTTCATGAGAATCCAGACGTTAGAGTAAAGTCCTGTCGCTGAACAGCCAGATAAAAAAATCTGTTACGCTGCATATCTGAATGAATTTACAGATTTACATTTTGAAAACATGATCCTGCTCATTACTCTTGTTGTGTCCCTGCAGGGATGAAGCGAGGCAGAGAGTGTGTCTGGATATCATCCATAAGATCGTCGCTCTGCTGACGCCTGTTCAGCTTCAGGAGCTTCTGTCGGCCGTCATGGCGTTTACCTCTCACCCCTCCCCCGTGTGCAGAGAGAGGATGTACGACATCCTCATGTGGATACAAGACAACTACAGGTACTCTCAGCCTTCTCTAGAAGGCCACCATTTCTTTTCATTTGACCCAACACTACACTTTTAACAACAGACCAGGGTCAGATAGATTCCATAGAAAGTGACTGACAAGGCTGCAAATAGATTCATAAAACTGTCACTTTGCTTTTAGTGGTCACTTCTGTGCATTCAGCATGTGTAGTAGGTTAAAGCTTGGCGTACTCTGTACAACTGTAGAAAAAGTCGTGTTGGATTGTCAGCTAACACTGTTTGACTGAATTGTTTAGGACGCACGACCAGATAGCTCACACTGTACGAGAGTCAGGATGGAGCGTTCACAACTGTCAACAGAAAACAGACAGAGGAGGATTTCAGTCGTCTTATACTCATGACTCAAATACACACAGCAGCAACCCCCCCCCACACACACACACACACACACACACACACACACACACACACACACACACACACACACACAGCATCACCGATGAACACAAGCTAGCGAGCGGCTAATAATGAAAGCTGGAGGTCTGCAGGAAATATCTGCAGACCTCCAGCTTTCATGATGGGAGGGGGAAGACACATGAAACAGGTTTGCCTCCTGTTACCATGATGACTTAGGACGCTGTCTCTAAAAACAGGGTGAAAACAGAAAATCATCCGACCGGTCTGGAGCGGCTGCTCAGAATGTGATCGCTCCGTCGGGCCTCACTGTTCACGACTAAGGGCTCACAATCAAGCTGAAATTCAACCTGACTTCTAAAACAGTTGTATTGTTACTCAAAGCTGTGAGGAGCAGTTTGAAACACTGACATTAATATTGATGCCTTCTTATGATCTACAGAAGCAAACAGGACTTTTGATTATTTCTACAGAGCTCTGCAGAAACTTATTTTACACCTTGTCCACAATGATTTGCAGAGAGTGAAACTTTTGACTGTTAAAAAACATGAAGATGAGATTTTTGTCAGAAAAACCACTAACACACGTACAGCACAGAGATATGAGGTACCCCTCTGGCCACAGGGGGGCGCCATAATCAACACAAACTGAACTTTCCTTTCAGGAGCTTTAAATGAATGTTGTCTGTTTGAATTGTTCCAGTGATGCAGAGAGCATGGAAGACGACATCTCAGTGGAGGTTTTGAATGCAGCTAAAGAAAGTCTGCTTCGAGGACTCTCTGAAGAGAACCAGGCCCTTCAGTGAGTACCAAATATCTAATCCTGATTTATTAATGAGTATCTGCTGCCACTGAACCCCCGTCCAATGATTGTATAATAAACACAGTGCACCATGTACTTACTTTTCATTTGATTGTATTTGAGGCTGCACTGTGGTGCAGTGGTTAGCTCTGTCCCCTCACAGCGAGGAGGTTCCTGGTTTGAATCCCCGTCCTTCAGGAGTCTCTCTTTGAGGAGGTTCCTGGTTTGAATCCCCGTCCTTCAGGAGTCTCTCTGTGAGGAGGTTCCTGGTTTGAATCCCCGTCCTTCAGGAGTCTCTCTGTGAGGAGGTTCCTGGTTTGAATCCCCGTCCTTCAGGAGTCTCTCTGTGAGGAGGTTCCTGGTTTGAATCCTCATCCTTCAGGAGTCTCTCTGTGAGGAGGTTCCTGGTTTGAATCCCCGTCCTTCAGGAGTCTCTCTGTGAGGAGGTTCCTGGTTTGAATCCCCGTCCTTCAGGAGTCTCTCTGTGAGGAGGTTCCTGGTTTGAATCCCCGTCCTTCAGGAGTCTCTCTGTGAGGAGGTTCCTGGTTTGAATCCTCGTCCTTCAGGAGTCTCTGTGAGGAGGTTCCTGGTTTGAATCCCCGTCCTTCAGGAGTCTCTCTGTGAGGAGTCTGCATGTTCTCCTCGTTCATGTGTTGGTTCTCTCCTGGTACTCCGTCTTCCTCTCACAGTCCAAAGACATGCTGGTTAGGTTAACTGGAGACTATAAATTGTCTGTAGGTGTGAATGTGAGTGTTGCTGGTTGTCAGCTCTGTGATTGGCTGGTGAACAGTCCAGGGTGTAACCCCGCCTCTCACCCAATAACAGCTGGGATCGGTCCCCTGCGACCCCGAACAGTAAAAGTTGACAAACTGTAGATAATGGATGGATGTATCTGATTGAATGCGTGAGGAGAGAGAGTGACTCCTTCCGTCTGTTTTGTCTTTAGACTTTATGTCCGTAACTTCTGGAGTCAGGAGAAACGTCTTCCCACTGCGACCCTGGAGCGGATGTTGTCTGTGCTCGGCTCTCTGTACTCCTGTCACATAGAGAGATGTTTCTTAAGTTTGGCCACCAATCTGCTGCTGGAGACCACGAGTCAGAGTCCAGACTTCAGCAGGAACATGTTCGAGTACCCTCTGTCAGAGTGCACCTTCCAGGTCAGACAAACTCCAGTCTGTCAGATTTGTATTAGTGAGTTTCTGATGATGCTTTCATGATAAAATGTCCCTTCCTCCCTGCAGGACTATGTGATTGATTCTAACTGGCGCTTCAGGAGCACGGTGATGACGCCCATGTTTGTTGAAACTCAAAACTCTCAGGGTCCAGAGAGCATGGCGGCATCTCAGTCTGGATCCATGAAGGGGAAGCTCAGAGCGACTCAGACTACTTTAGAGTTCTCGCAGACGCAAGCTGCAGGTGTGACATTAAATCAACATCGTTATATTAAAACAGGTCTGCAGAGAAAAACTTGTAGCTGTGCAGTTAGAGAGTTTGATTCTGCATGTTTTTCTCAGGTCGGAGCACGACGTATAACTGGCTGACGGGCAGCAGCGTGGACACTCTGGCTGAGTACTCGCTGGGCTCCGAGTCTCTGTCGTCACTGATGGTGTTTGATAAGAAAACAGAGAGACGGACTGCAGCCAGGAGACCCGTGGGAGAAGGGTTCGGTCTGAGGCGCCTAACTGCATCGACATCAGACGAGGTGGACAGTCGCACCAGAGGTGAGCACATGTACTCCACTCCTCCATCTGATCGAAAAGCTTGACTCGATGTGCGACTCTTTGATCCAGTAGGTGTAGTCCTTGAGCACCATCATGAAACCAAAACAAACTGCTGTTAGGCCACACCTTTTCCATACTGAAGCCTCCGCTCTCCTCCAGACACACCTCCAAGCCCTCTCTTAACTCACTTTCGAGTCACGCACGAAGCCGTCAAGCACAAGCTGCGGACAAATTATTCTTATTTTATTTTTTTTATACTTTATTTTTCATCTTTGTTTTACAAGAAACACAGAACAAGTGAGGATTAGAGCAAGACAGTATGAATAAGATCAAATACAAGAATGTAAAAGGCACAGGTACAGTACATAATGGATGGTACATTCTAATGAAACAAGATATATTTAGGAGTCTTTATCTTTGTATAAATCCCACTTTCTCCAATATTCTTCTCTCTTCTCCTTTTGAAGTCACAGGACAAAAGTCATTTTTTCCTTAAAACTGATTGAATTCACAATGTGTCTCAAGAGTCTCATGGTGGGAGGGTTCCCCTGAAGCCAAAATTTAGTAATCACTTTTTTACTTGCCACCATAAGAATCTTTAAAAGGTATATGTCCTTTTTAGACCTTCTGGAATTTTCCCGAGGTAGAGGGATGTGAAAGAGAAATCCAATGTGATGTTCAGGGTCTCTGCGATTAATAGTTTCACATCTTTCCAGAAGGGCTCAAGACATGGACAAGACCAAAAGCTGCGGACAAAATTGTCCTCAGTTCAAGCTGCAGTTGCCTGTAGCTTGCATTGTCGTGTTAAACAAAATCTTGTTGTAGATGAACATCTGTAAATGTTGATATCTTTTGTGTCTAAATGTCAACAGCAGCGAACGAGCAGCGTAACAACATCCTGAGATTGAGACGCAGATTTCTGAAGGATCACGAGAAAGTCAGCTTGAAGTTTGCACAAAAAGAGATCCAACATCAAAGACAGAAACAGGTACAACTCATGCGACAACCTGTTCACTGATTCAGATTTGTACCAGAGTCTCTCACCATCAGTGGGTTTGTTTGTGTCCTGCAGGAAGATAAAGCCGACCAGAGGCTGAGAAAAGAGGCTCAGGTGACTCTTTATCGAAACTACAGAGTGGGAGACTTTCCAGACATCCAGATCTCATACAGCAGCCTCATCACCCCCCTGCAAGCTCTGGCACAGGTAAGACCCTCCTCGCCCCCCCATCTCAACATATAACCATCAACTTTTCTCACAGTCAGTGTTAAGTGTCTTTCCTCTGCAATGTTCTTTCAGAGAGATCCCATCTTAGCCAAACAGCTGTTCAGCTCTCTGTTCGCTGGAATCCTTCAAGAGATGGAGAGACACAAAGCGAGAGGAGAGAGCGCGAGGACTACAGAGGAGCTGCAGACGCACATGAACACATTCCTGAGCAAGAGCACTGTCTGCTTCCCTCCTTTCATCGCATGTGTGCAGGTACGACCTTCACGAGCTGTTCTCCCTGTCCTCAGTGAGGGGAGGGGTTGCTGCATGAAAGCCTGAAGAAAAGATTTGCTGTGCAGTTACCCCTAATGATGCAGGTTTGATGAGTTGAGCTGACCCTCTGCTGCTTGTGTTTGTCAGGACATGTGCTTCCAGCATAAAGGTCTGCAGCATCTCGACCCTGCAGCCATCAGCTCCACTTGCCTGGTGAGCCTCCAGCAGCCGGCTGGGATCCTGCTCCTGGAGGAGGGTTTGTTACACACCACAGGACACGACGAACCTCCGTCCAAACGGTCACGAGGACGCAAAGAAATCCCCCCCGACACCAAGAAGTGGATCAACCTGGCTAAGTATGATGATGACTTTTTGTATGAACTTGAAGTGTATCTGTAGTCTGCTGCTTTGTTGTATGAAGTGATATCTCACTTCTGTCTCTACACATTAGTGAGATTTCACCTGTCAGCCTTCAAGGTGCAGATCAATCTCATTGTAGTGATTAGAACTGCTTTATTGTAGTGTACTAAGCACGCTCTGTTTTCTGCAGGCTGTACAGATCTTTGGAGGATTATGATGTCGTGCGCGGCATCTTTGGAGGGAAAGTTGGGACCAAGTTGATCACCTGTGCCGCTCTGCAAGCTGAAGCCAACTCAGACTTTGCAGAAGCTGTGAAGCTTTACAACGAGGTGGTTCAAGAGTTAAATCTTCGGGTTTGAAAACGTTTGCAGATTGAGCGTGCTGTGTGTGGAGCACTGCAGTGTATAAGTGAGTCCTCTCTTCTCCTCGTACTTTCAGGCTCTGAACACCACGGAGTGGAGCGACGGCGAGCCCACAGCCTCAGAGAAGGATTTCTGGGACGAAGCTGCGATGGAGGCCTACGGTCACCTGACCGACTGGAAGTCTCTCCAGTACTGCTCCACGGTTTACATCGATGAAAACACTCCACCCAACCTGGACAGGATGTGGTCCGAGCCTCTCAACCAGGTGCTGCACATAGACTTTAAGTATAAACCTGCCATCGACTGCATATTTAAGAGGTTCCTATTTTAGTGCTGTTTGTGCTTTGTTTTAGTGCTTCCCATGAAAAACTGTTTACTCTCAATATTTTGCACCCAGCCCTTTGTCTGCCCCTGAAGACTGTCTGCTGTTCAGAAATACAAACACTGGGGCGCTGGTGCCGCAGTGGTTAGTGCGTGTGCCCCATGTATGGAGGCTCTCGTCTCAAGCGGGCGGCCCGGGTTCACATCCCACCTGTGGCTTCTTTCCTGCATGTCATTCCCCCTCTCTCTCCCTGATTTCTGACTCTATCCACTGTCCTATCTCTCCATTAAAGGCATAAAAAGCCCAAAAATAAATCTTAAAAAAAAAAAAAAAGAAATACAAACACTGAACATTTTCATGCATACCTGTTAAACTTGGTCTGGGTGCAGCAAACATTCCTGCAGCAGAAGTGGATGCAGCAGAGCCCTAAATCTGACCTTTTGTTTGAGTGATGTAACATGTACCTTTTTGTGTGCTGTGTCAGGAGATGTACCTGCCCCACTTGATCCGCAGCATGCTGAAGCAGCTGCAGCTCGGGGAGACGGACCAAACTCTCCTCAGCTTCATCGACAAAGCCATGAGGGTGGAGGAGCACAAGAAGCTGCTGGAGAGTAAATACAGCCAGGAGCTGAGCCTGCTTTACATCCTGCAGGAGGACTACGACCGTGCTAAATACTACACCAACAACGCCATGCAGCTCTTCATGGAGGTCTGCTGTCACATGCACACGTCTTCTGTCTGTTACCCGAGACTTTAAAAAGCTGATTCATCATTTTTAATTCTGGCTGTTCAAGCAAGAAAACACAACATATTTACAGCAAAGTGTGTTGTGCATGTTTATGTTTGTTCTGTGGAAATCTTTGGAGAACTTGTGTTTTCAGAAATGCATTCTGGTCTCACCTCCTCTTTTCCTCTCATAGAATTACTCCAGTGTTGATACTCTGTTGACTCAGAGTCGGCTCACCACCCTGCAGTCTGTACAGTCCCTGACGGAAATCCAGGACTTCCTGCTATTCGTTAGAGGAGAGGGTAAGTTTTTAGGGTAAACTGTTTTAGTCTCCCTCAGTGTGTTGACTCTAACTACATTCCTTTATAATAGTTTCTGTGAGTTCCCTGAAGCGGCTCATCAGACTCTGGACTGAACGTTATCCTGACACCAAGGCTGATCCAGTGAACTTATGGGATGACATCATCACGTCCCGGTAAGGAAACCTCACGCTCAGCTTTCAGATCTTCGCACACAGTGTCAGATATGATCTTTTTTGTTTCAGGTGTTTCTTCTTGGATAAGATCAGGGAGAAGCTGCGGGGCCACGCCCCCTCTGACAGCATGGAGGTGGACGGCTCGGACGACGACATCGACGCGTTAGTGAATGACTGCAAGTTCAACATGAAGCTGCGGATGGCTGACAGTGCGTGGAAGCAGGTGAAGAAACAAACCGAGGAGACGCTTTGATGTGCCGTCCTCAGAACCTCAAACTCACCGTGTAAATCTTGGTGGTAGTAGCAAATATTCAAACGAGATTGTGCTTTCAGAACAACTTTCCTGTGGCCACGAAGCTGCTGAAGGATCTGCACAGAGACGCTAAAACAGACAGACGCTGGCTGCTGCGCTGGGTCCACAGCTTCAGTCGATACAGCCACAAACGCAGCCAGAGGCAGGGAGCCGTGGAGCAGGTCAACGCCATGATGAAGACCATCCCTCTGCTGGGTGAGCAGACGATATCAAACACCTGAGAGAAGTAAAACACTTTTCACACTTACGGAAATCTCCTAAAAAACTCTGGAGATTAGTCTACCCAGAGGTTCTTCAGACTATGTGTGAACGCAAACAGACACATTTTACGTGCGGATTTTACCCGGAGTTTCTCCTCCAGACCCCTAGTATTTTATCTGCAGAAAATCCGAGTGAGCTGATATCTGAACGTGGCAGCATATACTCTGGAGATTTCAATTTGAGCCAACGGAAAGAGAATGACGTTTATATATAGTGACCGGCTAAAGTGTCTGCCCGCGACCACTACGATCTCTGTGCTCTAATATTATCTGGAGTGCATATGTGAAAACGGCTTAACAGATCTCTGTGCCGATCTCTTGAGAGAGATGATTAACATTTGTGACATCTTGATCTCCTGTTTGTGTCCACGTGTCTCCTCCCTGCAGAGGACCTGCAGGCCGACTGTCAGAGCGCTTCCGCCAAAGTGTTCAGATACCAAAAGATCCTCCAGGCTTCGTCCTTCCACATCCTGGCCACGGCCCTGAGCAGGAGCCCCTCGGTGCTGGAGACCGTCGACGCGAAGAAAGCCGAGAAAGTTGTGATGCTTTCAGGAACGGCTTGGCCAAATGAAAACCCAAAGGTACTCTACTTATATATTCTTTGAATGATTCTTAAACATATCAAAATCAGAAAGAGTTCAGTGTGACTGGAGCTGCTGAATGTGCTCGCCCTGCAGACAGTGGAGGTCGGGCTGCAGCTCAAAGCCCTGACGCTGCTGCGTGAAGCCTCCAGGAAGGCGGATGAAGAGCTTCAGTCGTTCTCTCAGGAGTGTGTGGCGAGCAGCAGCATCACTGAGACGTACATGGCTTTAGCAAACTTCTGTGACAAAATACTGCGAGACGAGGAGCAGAGGGAGACAGGTGAGAAATTTGATTTGAACACAAATTTAAGAACACACACACGCCTCCTGGTTTAACAGTTTTCCTGATGTAGAGGAAGGTCAACTGTTCCAAACTGCTCTGCTCTTTAGGACCCGTGTCTTCCACGAACGCCGTTTCCTGCAGTAGAGGCGTCCATTTGTAGATTTTTTACCTTTAATGGACAGGACAGTGGATAGAGTAGAAAGAGAGAGAGAGAGAGTAGGGAATCAATCAACCAATCATTGTTTGTATATCGAGACGCCTTAGTTGAAATAATTCAACTTTTGGTACACCGCCCTGCTCCTAAATGTCACTCCTCCCTAACCGACCAATCAAAATCAAGAAGGATGGGACTTCTAATATCAGATTTTAAACAACAATGGCAAGGAAAAACTAATCCGACCGTTCTTAACATACAGATCACACACACAGTCCTGCAGAGATGTGTTCAATGTCAGCCTGAAAACAAACTCGTTTTGTGCATTTTGACAAACGTGTTTGATGCAAACTTCAAAAAGAAAGCTAACTTGTTCAAAACAGTCCAGCGGTATTGTCCTTTGTTTCCATCTTCCACGTTTGTGTGTGTGGTTCCAGAGAGCCAGTTTCCCGACATGTTGTCGCTGCCTGTTCACGTGGTGGAGAGCATGTTGAAGGCTCTGAAGATGAACTCTGAAGAAGCTCGACTGAAGTTTCCTCGTCTGCTGCAGATCATCGAGTCGTACCCGTCTGAGACTCTGGACCTCATGACCAGAGAGGTGTGTGTTTAGATCTTCAGCTCATACTCATACATAGAGGATTGCCTTTAATGTAAGGTTACCATGTGATCACTCTGTGTGTAGATGATGTCAGTCCCATGCTGGATGCTGATTGGCTGGATCAGTCAGATGGTGGCTCTGTTGGATAAGCCTGAGGCGGTGGCCGTGCAGCACTGTGTCGGGCAGATCGCTGAGTGTTACCCTCAGGCTCTGGTGTACGCGCTCATGATCAGCAGTGAGAGTTATCAGTTTGAGGACTCGGCCACAGGACACAAGCAGCAACAGTTTGTCTACAGGTAAACGAGAGGCCGACTTTCAAAAGACACCAGATACAGTTTCACTTCTCAAACATTTCATTTGATTCAATTCAAAACAAATCAAAGTCAAAGCCTAAGTACTCACACTCGGCCCAGTTTTCTCGTGTGCATCTTCATCCCGTTCTCGTCAGTACCAGTGGTTCCAGTTGTATGAGTAGTGTATCAATTCTACATTTCACTTAGCAGACACTTTTATCCAAAGCGACGTACATCAGAGAGTAAGTACAACACAAGCAAGGATCTAGAAAAAAGGGAACAATGTCAGTAAGAGCAAACGATCAGCTTTGAGTCTGATTGGACACACAGGTGCTGACAGGAAGTGATCTGAGGCAAAGCACAACATTGAGGGCAGTTCTTGAGAGCTCTAATCAGTATAGAAACCATCTTATAAGTCATCGTTATAAAACAAAAACAATCGTCATTACCATCATCATCATCAATAATATGGAGACCACCATCATTAAGTTAGTAGGTATTCATGAAAGAGCTGGGTCTTTAGCTTTTTCTTAAAGGTGCAGAGGGACTCTGCAGATCAAATGGAGTTTGGAAGTTCATATCATACCTAGTTGTTTAGTAAACATAAGTGCACAGTATAACTCTAACGTACTCTGTGGCTTGTTTGTGTGTGTGCAGGCTGAGGAGCATGCTGGATAAAGGCGGAGCTGTGAAGAAGTTTGTGGACGCTCTGCAGCAGCTGACCAACCCCGACATGATATTCAGGGTAACATGTTGATAAATAAGAGTGCGGCCTTACAGTCCCCTTTCACTGATTATTAAACATGTTCCTCACACACAGGACTGGTGGGATTGTGTGAAGAATGAGCTGGAGAAAGCGAGCTTCGATGAGAAGCAGATGACCCGCCTTTACGAGGAGATGTACTCGTCACTCGGGGATCAGAACGCCGAGGGACACGGGAAGTTTCGCAAGAAGTTTATCCAGGTTTGTTCTTTTTTTAAAAAAATCTGTCATTCTTTTGTGAAGCCACACGGCTCCTTAGAAACTAAATATCATTTTAGGGCATACTCACACTAGGCCGAGTTGTCCCAAACCCACTGGCCGATTCAACAAATCGAATCCGCCGAAAAAAAGGCAGACGAGGGTAGCAACAGAGCTGGACACACTGCAGAAAGTAGGGCGACAATCGCTGACTGTCGGTCTGAGTAGGACGATCTCCTTGGTGTGTCAGCGCCTTAACACTCCTGGATTCATCGATAATGGAGGCAGGGATTGATTGTCAGTCATGTCCATGTACAGTGTTCCCCTTTGTTATTTTTTTTGTATTATATCTTTGCTCTAATACAGTGTATAGCTTCTAATACAGTGTATAGCTTCTAATACAGTGTATAGCTTCTAATACAGTGTATAGCTTCTTATACAGTGTATAGCTTCTTATACAGTGTATAGCTTCTTATACAGTGTATAGCTTCCGTACAGTTTATTTTAAATCAACTTACTACAACTTATTTATTTTGACTTTTACTTTTTTTGTACTTTTCTACTCTTTTTTTTCTTATAATGCTGTTCTATTTCATATATAATTTTAACTTTTTTGCAGAAGCTGACTCAGGGAGAAACGCACAAAACTTCCAATCTACCTGTACTGTCCTGTACCTGTGCAAATGGCAATAAACATCTATTTTATTCTGTTCGTGCATGAGAACTGTACCATGCCTAAGAATCAGAATCAGAATCGGGGTTTATTGCAAAGTACATTTAAACATACAAGGAATTTGACTTGGTGTATTGGTGCTAAACAATTAACAAGGAAATAAAGCAGAACTAGCAACAACTTAAATAATACAGAATAAGAAGATATTACAATATATAAAATAGAATTTAAAAATGTAAAATATAAATTATAATTAATTATAAAAACTTGTAAAAAATTATAAAAAACACAAAATGTATTGCAATGTAATGTAAGCAGACCTCTTCTAACCATGCCAGGGCCAAGCAGGTGTACTGTACCTGAGCACAGTATGGAGGGACTTTGGGGGTCAAACGTGCCTCACTACAGTACGGATTGTCTCGTGTGAGAGCACCCTCACTCACCGTTCTTTTGGTGTTCATTGCAGAGATTTGCCAAAGACATGGAGAATGTGCTCGGTCCTAAAGGCGTCACACTGTTTAAGAAGAGGAAAGACAGAAGCAGGGTGAAGCAGGTGGAGGAACTGGCTGCGTCCATGAGAGGGTTTTATCAGAAGGAACCCGGGAACCTGAAGGAGTACTCGCCGTGGCTGAGCGGATTCAAAGCAGACGCCTTCAGTAACGAGCTGGAGATCCCCGGTCAGTCACACCCCCGCTCTGCTGGAAACCTTCTCACTTTCTGTTTGGAGCCATTTTTATTGTGATTGTGTTTTTTTTCCTCTTCCCTGCAGGTCAATATGACGGCAGGTCCAAACCTCTTCCAGAGTATCACGCAAAGATCACAGGCTTTGATGAGAGGGTACGACCTAACTCTTCTTCTCTGTCCAACATGAACGCTCTCCGTCCTGCTGTCCTGTGAGTCAGTGTGTGTCTCCCCCTGCAGGTGAAGGTGATGTCCTCTATCCGCCGGCCCAAACGTCTGATCATCCGTGGGGACGACGAGCAGGACCACCCGTTCCTGGTGAAGGGCGGAGAGGACCTTCGTCAGGACCAACGCATCGAGCAGCTGTTTTCTGTCATGAACATTTTGCTGAGTCATGACGCCGCCTGTACACACAGAGGACTGACGCTGCGCACGTATCAGGTCATCCCCATAAGCACCAGGTACTGAGACACACACGCTCGCTACACTCAGAAATATTATTAATTAATATTACAGCATGGCCTCCTGATGTTTCATAACCTTCTTTTAGTTATGATCCAGTTAGCTAACACCTCTCTCCCCGCCATCACAGGATTGGTTTGATTGAATGGATGGAGAACACGTGCACGCTCAAAGAGTTCCTGTACAACACCTTGACTAAAGAAGAAGAGAAAAGAACAGAGGGGTACAGTATACACAGGGAATGGTTTAAAGAATATGAGGAAACCTGTAAGATACGCAAAAAAAGTTTCTAAACTGGGGACGATGGGAATCAAAGCAGTTCGCACATGGAATCAGATGCTGCATGGTGCAAAAAAGGTGTTGATAGGTCTCTAAATTCTCTCCTTGCCAACATCCGTTTCTAACCCACTGTTGACATCTTTAAGACAAACTTCTACTTCATTGCCTTTAATTCTCAGTAAACTGTCCAAATCATGATGGAGAAGTTTCTTTGTGTCACAGCCTGACTCTTAGGGTGCACTCACACCAGTCCCAGTTGTCCCTTACCCACCTTAAGCACGATTGCTGAAATAGAGGGGTTTATAGACATGATCAAATACAGGATCAGAGTGGATTTAGAACAAGAAACTTCACACACATGTTTTGAGGAGCTCTGAGACTCGTTTACACTGAAGAAGAGGAGGATATGTCACCTTTAAAGAATATTTAATGTTTTTGCTGATGAGCAGAAATGACAAAACACTTTTCCTTTTTCTTTCAGGTCTGTAGAAAACTACAAAAAATGGCTCTCGTCGTTTCATCCAAAAGCACCTAACACTGCAGCGATGTACGCTCCGGCTTACAAGTACGACTGAGTTCTCCTTTTTAAACACAACATTGTAAAACTATTCTCATCTTCGACTACGACATCTCAGGGTGGTTTTAACTTTCTTATTTTGAATCCAGGAAAGCCAAACGTAACGACACCGTGAACACCTTTTTGAAGGTGCTGCAGCATTGGCCGACTGATCTCCTGAAGTAAGATGAATCTACGTCTACTTTGACTTTAATGATGTCATTCATTAATCTTCATGAGGACTCTGTTGATGCATTTTTCTGTTCTCCTTCATCTTCACAGACGAGCCTTTCTGAAGATGTGTAACGGCCCCGAGGCCTTCCTCTCACTGCGCTCTCACTTCATCAGCTCTCACGCTCTGCTCTGCATCAGTCACTGGATTCTGGGGATCGGAGATCGCCATCTCTCTAACTTCATGATCAACATGGAGACCGGAGGAATGGTCGGCATCGACTTCGGTCATGCATTCGGCTCGGCCACACAGGTTTGGACCTGCAAACGTTTCATCCTGAATAAATGTTTAGAAATCCTATTTAAATATGATGAATCAGCATCAACAAATATTCCCTCTGTGAAAAAAGACCGCCTCCTGTGTCATTAACCTCCTGTCTCCTCTCAGTTCCTCCCCGTGCCTGAGCTCATGCCTTTCCGGCTGACTCAGCAGTTTGTGAATCTGATGCAGCCGTTAAAGGAGTCGGGTTTGATCCAGAGCGTCATGGTCCACGCCCTCCGAGCGTACAGGGCGGAGCCGGACCTCCTGCTCAACACCATGGACGTGTTTGTGAAGGAGCCGTCGCTGGACTGGAAGGTAAACATCTCTCCTTTCTCTGAGATCTGTAAACAAAAACATCTCTCCTCCCTCTGAGGTCCTGTAAACAAAAACATCTCTCCTCCCTCTGAGGTCCTGTAAACAAAAACATCTCTCCTCCCTCTGAGATCTGTAAACAAAAACATCTCTCCTCCCTCTGAGATCTGTAAACAAAAACATCTCTCCTCCCTCTGAGGTCCTGTAAACAAAAACATCTCTCCTCCCTCTGAGGTCCTGTAAACAAAAACATCTCTCCTCCCTCTGAGATCTGTAAACAAAAACATCTCTCCTCCCTCTGAGATCTGTAAACAAAAACATCTCTCCTCCCTCTGAGGTCCTGTAAACAAAAACATCTCTCCTCCCTCTGAGGTCCTGTAAACAAAAACATCTCTCCTCCCTCTGAGATCTGTAAACAAAAACATCTCTCCTCCCTCTGAGATCTGTAAACAAAAACATCTCTCCTCCCTCTGAGATCTGTAAACAAAAACATCTCTCCTCCCTCTGAGATCTGTAAACAAAAACATCTCTCCTCCCTCTGAGATCTGTAAATAAAAACATCTCTCCTCCCTCTGAGATCTGTAAATAAAATAATGATTCTCGAGCTGTCAGTTTCTTTGATGTCATTTTTCTTTCCTGCTTCTCAGAACTTTGAGCTGAAGCAGCTGAAGAAAGGAGGAACGTGGACGGAGGACGTGAACACTAAAGAGATCAACTGGTATCCTCTACAGAAGGTCAACTTCGCCAGACGGAAACTGGAAGGAGCCAATCCAGCGGCTATAACCAGGTACATCATCCTGTTATTACATCTACATGGTTTGATCCATCTGAGACAGCACAGGGGTTACATTTAAAGGTGGAGTCAGTAGAAATGTTTGTAAACAAAACATTCAAACTGGGCCCCTCCCTCTGGCCTCACATAGGATACTACCGTACTAACACACACACACACACACACACACACACACACACACACACACACACACACACACACACACACACACACACACACACACACACACACACACACGAAATGTGTCTGCTATGTACAGTAAGACGTCATAACGAGAAAGGAAACCAAAACAAATTAAATCAAGATTGATGAACACACAACTGGTTTTTCAGGATCCATTTTTAAGCTACTGGAGAAAAACATTTTCAAAATGACTTCCTCATGACCAAAAGTCAAAAAACTGGTCTTCCGAATACAACAGAAAACACAGTTTAACCCTGAAATGATCTGGTTTTATTTCAGTGAGGAGCTCAAGCTGGGCTTCGAGAAGACTGAAGCCTTCTCGGGGATGCAGTCGGTGGTGTTGGGGACCGAGGAGCACAACGTACGAGCTCGTCTTCCTGCAGACGGCCTGTCTGTGGAGCAGCAGGTCGACTGTCTGCTGGACCAGGCCATGGACCCCAACGTGCTGGGCCGAGTGTGGATGGGCTGGGAGCCGTGGGTCTGAGAAGTTAGCGTTCACAACGATTTAATGACTTTCAAAAGGTTTGTGTTCAAATATGACGAGTTGATTTTGTAGATGATGGTTATGGGGTGGCACTGTGGGTGGTTGTAAGCACTGTCCCCTCACAGCGAGGAGGTTCCTGGTTTGAATCCCCGTCTGACAGGAGTCTCTCTGTGAGGAGTCTGCATGTTCTCTCCATTCATTTGTGGGTTCTCTCCTGGTCTTCCTCCCACAGTCCAAAGACATGCTCGTTAGGTTAACTAAATGTGAGTGTGGCTGGTTGTCTGTCTCTATATGTCTGCCCTGCGATTGGCTGGTGAACAGTCCAGGGTGTAACCCCGCCTCTCGCCCAATGACAGCTGGGATTGGCTCCAGCCCCTCCGTGACCCCTAACAGGAAAAGCGGTTTAGATGATGGATTAGTGGATGATGGTTATGGTTTAAGGGATCGTGGGATGTTTGAGTTTCTTTTTGTACCTGTTGAAATATAAATCTGTGTAACAGAAAGATCACACTTAGTGAAAAATAAAAATCTTAAAGTCTGGACTCTGGAGTCAAAGTAATTACAATTCATCCCGTAATAAACAAAAAATCGAATCATTAACATTTTCTGGATGCAAGTTCAGACTGAGGTTCTAAACTTATTGATTATGACCAACATGATGATGCGTTCAGGTTAAACATTTCCCCAGCGAGTGACGTGGTGGTGATGCTGTTAGAGAGTCTGACTGCAGGGGGGGTGAACGACCTGAGTCTGCTGCTGAAGGAGCTGCTCAGAGCCCTCTGTGTCATGCTTGGCTAACAGAGTCCAGTCCAGGACAGAACCTGACCAGTTTGAATCCCTCCCTCTCCCACCCGCTCCTGCCCAGCAGACCACAGCATAGAAAATCAGAGTGTATCAGAGTCCTGCACGCTCCAATGGACCTCAGCCCCCTCAGCGGGTGTAGTCCACCTCAGCCCTTCTTGTACAGGATGCATGTTTCTTGTGGCCAATCCACTTTCTTGTTTAGATAAATATAGACGTTGTTCGTACAAGAGCGGAGTCCTAATAAGCAGAAGTGAGGTTAACCTGTTGGTGTAAGGTCGGAAGCTGCAGCTGGAAGAAGAAAAGAAGAACCTGCAGAGCTCTGCCGACAACTATCTGCTTCCTGTTGACTGACTACAGTAACACTTTGACTGCATGAAATCAACTCGTGTTTAAACAGAACGGGACAGTCAACATACCAGAACTTTAAAACGATTTCATGCTAATAACTAGTACTGTTGAAACATGATAATTAACCCCAATGGGGGGGGGGGGGGGGTAGAAAAGATGATCTCATCTATCTTATCAATTTACATTATTTAAAGTTTCATGTTCAAAAAGCAGCCCTCTGAGAACCTCTGCAGTCCCATCATTCCCATCACAGCCCACCAGTAACCGTCATGTTTCCACTCTAGCTCAGACGAGTCAGAGGAGTTTAATCAGGCGACGACACGCTGCTGAACATGAAAAGAGAGCACACACACACATCAGTTAATCCATTTTTAATAGATTATACAATCAAAAAAAAAAGAAGTCGAAACATAACCGTCAGTAAGTTCAGTTTTCAGAAATGCTGATCAAATGTAATCAAACCCAGAGTCACAGTTCTTTATTCACCTCCACATTAATTCATGCGTCCACAGTTCACACACTTCCATCACTTCAGTATCACCACTGTGGGGATGACGGAGGGTCACATGTTCACAGACTATTCAGGAGTATTCAGGTTCACATCCTTTAGCATTTTGATTCCCCCTGAAACAAACACTGCTGTGATTTTAAACATAATACTCCGTTTTGTTCTTCCGGTCTCTGCAGAGACTTTGCATAGAACATTAACCACCATGTTATTAAAGAGTTAAAGATCACATATCCTCCTCTTCAACCAGTTTAAATAAGTGTCAGAGCTCCTTAAAACATGTGTGTTGTTTCTTGTTCTAAATCCACTCTGATCCTGTATTTGGTCATGTCTATAAACCCCTCTATTTCAGCCCTGCTCAGAACAGGCTGTTTCTGTGTCTGTACCTTTAAATGTGTAAATGAGCTGTGTCTGACCACACCCCCTCTCTTGAAGGGCTTTCTCGCTCCATGTCCTATTGTTTACTGTGAGAAGGCAGACTCAGAGGGCAGAACAAACACCTAGCTGTGGGAGTGTCACCCACCTGGGGAAGGGGCTACTGCTCTTTGTGATGTCATGAAGGGAAAATCTCCAAACGGCCTGTTTGAGCACACATTTTTTATGGACTTTTCTCATCATTGGGGGTTTTGTAGACGGACTAGGGACACATGTTAGTGTTGTATGAAAATGTTGTATAATATGTGACCTTTAGGGGACAGACATGTTGGAGGAGAGCTGCAGAACAATCTGGACAGGAGGAGTATAAAGTAGATTTTTTTTGGTCTCTGTGCATGTCGTTTGAGTGTAGCTTCCAGCTGACTGGGTGTCAGCTGACTGCTGACTTTTACAAGATTAACAAGAAGTACATTTGAACATGAGTTTTTTTTTTTTCAATAAAAATATTTTCAACATTAGTAATCATTCTTTAAAAAAAATGACATTATATATTTGCACTTACATATAAAATAAAAATATGTAACATCCCGCTGCAAGAAGTGTCAGCGAGCAAAATAATATAAAAGAAGAACAGATCAGACCTGTGTGTTGGTACAGAGGCTGCTGTTACTGAGGCACCTTCATGAATCACACACACATCTCACATTTACTGCTCTGCATATTTATACATGGAGTTTCATGGCTGCATAAATTAAATAACTGAGTTCATAGTTAAGAATGATTGGTACCATAAAACACATGTCACTGTCACAGATGGCTCTGAGTTTGAGCTCTCTGGGAAACACTTTGTAATATTCTGTCCCATCAGGAGCTTCTCATGAAGACAGGGAGGGAAATGTTGAGCACAAGGGAAACTATCTGAAACATTAAGGCCTCTGGGTTTAAGGCGCAGACGTTTAGCGTTAGAGCAGTTAGTGTACAAACAGAGAGAACAACATAAGTACCTCTTTAAAAACATTTTTATAGACTCTTTAATAACTTTATATTTAACAACCGTCAACGCCACTAATTAGTCTGAAATCCACCAAAGTGCTCGATGCATAATTAGTATTCTCTGGAGACCGTCATGGTCTGTTACTGCTGCTGGACGTTAGGACGGGATTCTCTTTAGTCCAAGTCAGACATATTTTAAACACTAGGTGTCAGTTACATATTGCTCCTTTAAAACATGTACTAAGAGTTCATTTAAATTCAGATTAAAAGGCATCAAATAGAAAGATCTTTAAATGACATCATGTTGCACACAAAGACACCGATGATCATTCGAGTTTGCACATTCTAAGGATGTAGTCAGAGCAACGTACAGACCGTTGCTGATATTTTTGGTTATTATTAATTTATTTTTAAGGACTGTACCTTTAAATGATTTATCACACATCTCCTCGCTTTGTTCCTTTTCTTTTTTTCTAAGTTAGTGAACATCACTACAGACTCACAGATTAACCTTACATTAATGAACGTTTCTCTGATGCAGACCGGACTTCAAAGACGAGACACCAGGAAATCTGATTTTATATTATATTGTTTTAACCACGATGACTCGCCATGTTTGTAGTTCCATTATTTGATTTCTAAAACAGTTTTTGTTAGGCTTTTTTTTATACGATTAAAGGCTAAGTTACTTTATTTATTTATGAAAAAATACTTTGATTTTGAAAGAAAGAAAGAAACTTCTGGTGGATCAAAAGTCACAACATTAACTTGACCACAGGAGAATGAACTGGCTTCAGATCTAAACGTGAGCTAATGAGCTAAAGGGAACGGGCAAATGTTTGATGTCACAAGGTTCATATTACTTTGGACTCGTCAGCTGAGCGTTCACGCCATTTATGCGATTAAAAATAAATATCCTTATTTAAGGCTGTCTCTTTCAGTAGCCTGGTGTTGCAGTTCTTATTAAGAGGCTTCTGTGTATTTAGAGTTGAATAGTTTGTGTATCAAAAATAAGGAGAAGCTGAAACAAAGAAGAACTTCAACGTGTGTCCCAGAAACAGAGTGACGAGCGTGTGTGTGTGCGCGCGTGCGTGCGTGCGTGCGTGCGTGCGTGTGTGCGTGCGTACGCGTGTGTGTGCGTGCGCAGGGCGTGACACAGGTTTGCATGCTGTCCTCAGTGAGAGACCACTCGACTACCACTCTGAGCTAAGCTGCTCCCCTGATGTTGCTGCTTCTCTAATTTGTTCACCTTGTATGATGTTACCCATTACCCGACACACGCTGAGCACTTTGATCGGGAACAGTCGCCTTAAAGGACTCAGCTGAATGAATGACTCGTGTTTTCTGAAACTTTTGTACCTATTAACCATTTCAACCCCACTATGTGGACGAAACGAGCTTCAGGTTGAAAGATGTCAGAGTCACCCTGAAGACAAGTTTAACGGTATTGTAGGAGCCATGTTTAGGAAGTGTGTGTGTGTGTGTGTGTGTGTGTGTGTGTGTGTGTGTGTGTGTGTGTGTGTGTGTGTGTGTGTGTGTGTGTGTGTGTGTGTGTGTGTGTGTGTGTGTGTGTGTGTGTGTGTGTGTGTGTGTGTGTGTGTGTGTGTGTATATGTGTGTATATATGTAGGAACTATCACTGGGGTGTCAGGTGTTGCTAGACGGGGAGCAATTAAACTTTTTTGACCGCTGTAAGCCACGCTATGAGGTAACAGGAGTGAATGGAAATGGAAATGTCTGGATTATTGATTGAACAGCTCACGTGACAGTGATCAAGAAAACGATGGAATGAGAAATAAATATAAACGAAGAAGATATTGGACTGTCTTATTTCGAATTCTTACGCTCAGGAGCGAAGCCGGCAAGCGCGTCCATTAATAGGCTAGATTAGCCCGTTTATGTTAGCCCCTCAGTGGCTTTAAGGTTTAGGCTTAGCCGCTCTAGGTGTTTTAAAACCTGCGAGCTGGTTCCTACTTTAAGACTGAGGGAGTGAAAAGGATGTTGAGAAAGACCTTGCAGCAACATCCTCTATAAGTGACCCTGTGAGAAGTCTGCAGGAGTTAACTCCGCGCTCCTCCTCCTTATTTCACATCTGACTGAACTACAACAATGTTACAGCTCTGCTAATTAAATCCATCCACATACGGCTCATAGTCCATTAGTCAGCTCTGGTTGTTTTGTGATCTTTTAAAAGTCTAGGACTTAAAGGATGTTGTGATATTCTAACATTAAAATGTATTTAAGCAACATTTCCACCAAGCGGTTTGGTTCAGTAAATCCAGATCTTGCTTGCGTTTCCACAGCCAACTGTACCCTAACACATCACTTAGACTGCCAATAAATCCAACTAAGAAGAAGAACATGATACAGTAAACAAAAATCAATGATTCCTTGGTAAGTCTGCATCTCAGAGGTCGTCCATGGGGGCGGAGCTACGAGCTGACAGTGGTCACAAAAAAAAAAAAAAAAAACAGCCTTGAAATGACTCTCTTCAAATTCACAGGATATTTAAACATGGAGGGTTTTGTTTGTCCTTTATAACAACTGTCGAACGGGAAGTTCAACCAATCAACAGACTGCAGTGTGCCTAGCTCTTTTAGGGACGGATCAGTACCCTTGGCACCCCAACAGAAAGGTAGCAAAAAAGTAGGACGGTACAAATCGGTTATTTTGGTACCCTTCCCAACTTTTGACGGTGGAAACGACAATAAATGTGGACCGTACCGAACTGAACCGGACTGCTAGGTGGAAACTGGGCTTTAGTGTTTTTTCTCGTCCTTGTTGTGTCAGATGTTTTTTACTTTAAATAAGCGCCTTGTTTGTTGATGAACACGTTGTAGACTTTGGGTGAAAAGTACTAAGAAGAAGCCGACATGAAAACGCCTTCATGAAAGTGCCCGATGATTCACAGTCACAGACTTCAAACAGGAGCGAGTCTCCCACACATTAAAGGAACCAGGAAATCATTCATGTAGTACAAAAACAAACTGTGTGTCTTGGTGTGTGTGTCTGCATACTTAGCATATATACTGAAGGCATAGCCGTCTCTGTGTCCTCACAGGGTTTAGTGTCACATACTCTTAGTTAGATCTTGGGCCTCCACCCGTTAATGAACTGCATCAGTTTCTTCACCTGCAGTTTGCTCAGCTTGAAGTCCTCAGACAGAATCTCCTCCGTTAGCTGCAGGAGTAAATTCCCATCGATCTTCTCGGACACAAACAGAGACACAATGTCGTCTGGCAGTCCGATAAACCTCAGAGATTTAGAAACCTCCTCGATGGACAGACCCGACAGACAGGACGGGGGCTGCCAGGACGGGCAGTCCGGAGTTAATGTGTTGGAAATGGAAAATATCTCTTTAGTGCCCGGCTCTGTCTGAGTCGGAGAGCTGGTCGATGTCTCCTGTGGGCCGTCACAGATCGATCCTGTCGGTAAATCCACGCACTTCTTTACAGCGTTCGATTTTGGAGTCCTGGGAGGTAAAATGGGGCAAGAGCGGCTCTGCTTAGTGTTTGACTCTTCTATCCGTTTGTCTCTGTACATCTCTGAATTGTAACTTGAAGATTTGGTGCAGAACTGGTTGAGAGAGGCTTCCTGCAGCCTGAAGTCCTTACTGCTGTGTGCATGCTCTCTGCCATCAAAGTCCACCAGGCTGGACGTGCAGGTCTTTGGGGTGCTCGGGGTTCTCTTTCTGGGGTAGCTGTAGTAGCTCCGACAGCTGGCTGGCAGGAACTCATCCACACCGTGGGATTCTCCTCCGCTGAAGTTATTCGGCCAAGACAACCTGGAGGACTTCCCGTCAGACGGCAGGCTGCCACTGGACAGCATAGTGTTTGGTTCAGTGCTGCTGGACGTAGCCCAGTTACAGGGGTAGCACACAGGACTCTGCTCCTGAGGGTCAGCTGCCTCTGGCTCACTCGTTCCACTACTGAGGGAAAAGTATGACATTCATTAGTTAGAGTCAGATAAACATTTAAGGGACCAGCTTCAAAGGTGAAGTTAGACTTCAGGAGGTAGCAGAAGAAAAAGGAGGAAAAGAACATTTTAAAGCCTTAAAAACGAGAAGGTCACATGTTTAGTAAACGGGAATGTTCTGTGGTGTTTGTTGAGGTGTTTCTGATATTTAAAGTGTTTCAGCTCTTACATGTTGTGGAGACCGGAGGAGTAATAGGAGAGGGTTGGACTCGGAGAACGAGTGTCCTGCTGCCGAGGCTTTGTCAGGACAGGGACTGACGGCATCTGTTTCAAACTGCGGGGAGGAATCGGGGGAGCGTTCAATAGACGGCACTCTTCCTTCACCTGGACAAGAAGGAACAGAGTTAAAAAACAAAAACAACCTTTCTCTTCAAGTAAGACTCGTGACTAACAGAGCTTCAAATGAATAAAGGTTTTTATCAAGTCATGATGCTCTTTATGGTCCACATTTCATCTGAAAATTTATCTTTAACTATTACCAACATTTAGACATGTCAGCTATGAACATGGGGAGGCTACGATTGTCAAAATGTTCATACTCTTCATACCATGTGTTTAAAAAGCCCAATAACTTACTGATCAAAAGTCACAGTTAACCAAGAGCTGCTGCAAGAGCAAGAGAGAGAGAGCAATGTCTAAATTGCGCAAATATGTTGGCAATGTATTTGTGCAAGAGTGCAGGAGTTTAGTTTACTTTGGGAATAAAAAACAAAAAATTATCCAATATTAGGGGCCTTCGACTTCTATTTATTTTGGCCTTTTCGTGCCTTTAATGCAGAGATAGGACAGTGGATAGAGTTGGAAACCAGGGAGAGAGAGTGGGGAATGACATGCAGAAAGAGGCCACGGGTGGAAGTGAACCCGGGCCTACCGCTCGAGACGAGAGTCTCAATACATGGGACGCGCACCCTAACCATTGTGCCACCAGCATGCCCACGACTTCTACTTTTTAATGCCACTGTCTTCAAACAGGAGTTGATGAGATTAGATTTTGACGTTTTAAGTTTATAATCCTTGTATGTTGACAGGCTGTGGTCGTTGTTTTCATCAACGGATATTTCAAAAATGTAGAAGAAGGAAGTGTCGTGGAAGAAGATTCAGCCACAGAGATGTTTGGCACACCTTTAACACATCAGCCAGGTAAACAAACCGCACAGTGCTGAGATATTTATAAGAAAAATCATGATTTTTGATGTAATATAATTAAAGGATTTGTGCAATAAAACAACGTTGTCTTTATGCAACTGTAAACTGTGACCCCATTACACTTTGATGTATTTCTGCTTTAAGAGTGCTCAACTTCCTGTTACAAAAGTTAACCCTGCTGTTGCCAAACAAACCAACTCTGTGACCTTGAGGATTAACCCTTAAAGTCTCACAGATTGTGAGTATACTCACAGCCTCGGACTTGGGTGGGACGGGTGGTGGAGTAAGAGAAACATCTGAACTGGTCGCTGCACTGACGGGACACGTGACCGGGAGTGACAGAGCTGCTGTTGAAGAGCAGACGTTGTCGACACCTCGAAGTCCCTCACTTGAAGAAGGCTTAGGGATCTGCCCTCTCAGGTGATCCAACCACAGCTCCTCGTAGGGGACGTCAGGCTTGTCGAGGGACCGTTGTTGGTTTGAGCTGTCTGCCAGCTCGGGGAAAAAGTGTTCGTTCTCTCCTGAGTCTATGCAGTCAGACGGCAGCGGAGCCCAGTCTCCACACAGAGTCATGCAGCCCTGTAGGTTCACCTCACTGTTCCCGTGCAGGTTGCTGCCGTACACGCACACAGAGAGTCTGTGGAATGACTGCGTGAGTTCATCGCGGGCGTAGGTTAAAGAGCTGGGAATGTGCATTTGGTTGGGACAGCCGTTGGTGTAGCTCCCTCCGCTGCTTCCACTGCAGCTTCCATTCCCGCTGCTCTTCTTGGGGCTCTTACCCTCGTCGTTCCAGTCCGTGCGCACGTCCCTGACGGCTCGAGAGTAGTCGTCTATGTTGAACTGCTCCTGGCAGAAGGAGAACCAGCGGTGCACCATGGTGTCCAGCCACAGCTCGCCCTGCAGCAGCTCCTCTGGAATAATGAACCTGGGCATGGCCATGTGGAAGGGAAAGTGGGTGGGGATGATTTTGTTGCTTCGCAGGATGCAGCATACGACCACAGTCTTGGTCTGAATGTTAACCAGTTTGTAGCGGTGACCTTCGCGGATGAGGTGGAGGTCGTGCTGGTTGCGGGGTGGGCTGCCGGGCACTGTGACGTTCACAGGGAGGCGGGTTTTCTCCACGATGTTCCTGATGGTGTGCTCGCCGTCCTGCATCTGGAGCTCCAGCGGACTGCATGTGCTGAACCTGCCTTTACACTGGAACGGCAGGCTGATGCTCTCGTTGGTGCGATGGTTCATGCAGATCAAACACGGCATCTTTCCCCGCCCGATCCTACTGATCGAGTTTAGCTTCCCGATCTTTTTGAAAATGGTGTTGAATCTTGATTTTTCTTTGGAGGTCTTTGCATAGAGGATCTCCGCCTGCCCCATTAGTGTCAGTTCATCCCCTGTGCTCAGAGTGATGTTGTAAACTTCAGTGTCTTCATTACATTCACCTGAAGCCATCTGTGAAAACACAACAAACAGCCTGAAGAAACTATTTGAAGTCAAATCTTTCTGTAAACATCGGGTTAGCATTAGTGATTACTTTCTGTACCCAGTTTGTCTCTAAGATCGTTTGCATCTCGTCTGACAAATCACTAGAATCCCTTGAGCAGATGAAAGTACCTTAACATTAAACGTTATTTCTTCCATGACGTAAACCCTCTCTGGGAATGCTTTGGCAACCTCCTCCACGCTGTTGAAGTACTGCACCGGCTCCTTCACATCTCTGTCCTGCTCCAGAAGCTTAAACTGACCTGAAGAGTGAAAAATAAATCAGTTACACTTTGAATATTAACAGAGATACATCCCCCAGGAGGAGATCAAGAATGATACTGTATGCCAATTTACAAGATTACAATTGAATTTGAGTCAAGAGGTGAAAAGTTATACAATAAAATAAAACGTTAAATTACAAACACAAAGGCTCATACTGCTCTTCGAAGCGTGCTAGGGCCAAGGAAGCGTACCATGCTTGATCACGGATCGGAGCACTCACACTAGTCAAACAAACTGGACTTCAGGGGTGAAGCGTGCTTGGGCCCGGTACGGATTGCCTAGTGTGAGTGCGCCCTAAGAGGCTTTCATGGGCAGTAAGGTGTTAACAACTCTGATATTAATTCTGCTGTCAGTTATGAGAACAATTCTAAAATGATCTCGATAATAATTTGAGGAACAATTTTTAGGATAAGGGGGCCAGGCAGTGGCTTCTCACCTCTGGTTTGTCAGAATTCAATCAAGCTAATTCAAAAGCATCCGTTCAGAGGTCGCTCACCTTCGTAGTGAACTGGAATCTCTATTTTGGGCCCGATGACGTAATGTCCCTCCTCCAGACTGTGAGCGGTAATAGTTGTCCACTGACGGCAGGAATGAATCAAGAGGTAGTCGTTGTCCCTGAGGCCTTCGACCAGCTGACCTGCAGGAGTGAACACAGCAATGAATCCTCACAATCCAGGAGATACTGTGATACAGCTTATAAGGAGTGTCATTTATTATATCACTCAGTCTGATTAGATGATGTTTGTGATACCATTGGAATGTATTTTAACACTTTTTTGATGGATTATCTGAAACACTAAATCAATTACCCTGAGTAAAAATCTGTTCTCTATTTTGTACTTTTTTGTGAGCTTCTGCAGCTGCTCCACTCATGCAGAAGCAATGGATTACTCAGCACACTCGAGTCACTATCCTCCATAGACAATGACTAATGCCCTAATCTATACCTCTCTAAAAGCAGGCTCTCCTATTTAAAGGAGCAATGCACCATCGCAGCTCTGCAGCAGAGTTAGCAGAGTGAGACCGAGGACGGGAGGATACAGAACCAAATAAGAATAGAAAATACTTTAAAAACACGTATTTACCACTGTTCACTATTAGGTATTTAAAAAACCATACACCAATGAATTACCAATCAAAAACACTCTTACATGTTGTGCATTAAGGGGCTAATTGAAGTTACTGGTTATGAGAGAAGTGACATGGTATGATTAGTAGCAGCAGAGTAATGTATGTCAGTGTGCATCAAAAGTAATAATAATTATAAACTTTAACATCTAAGTAGCAATATGACGTGTGACATGGTGAGACTGCATAACAAGACTGAGAGAACCGTATAATGTTTTATCTGATGCTTTACTTAAACATGTCTTTATTTGCTTCCTGAATGAGAACAAAGAGAAATGTTAAGTTTGAAAAGTGACTCACTCTGCTCCTCTTTTCTTTTTGAAATGTCATGAAGGTGCATGTGATGTGCACACATGTTCAAGTAGACACTTTGCTGCACTAGAGACTTCTGGTGCTATTACATGCTGTCTCTAACATGAAACATAACTGCTTAGACATATTTAGACATGAATATAACTTCGTGTGGTGTTTATTTGACAGTTTTGAATATAATTATTAAATTAGGCTAAAAATAAAAAAAATAAAAAGTGTGATTCAAACGGAGTGTGAAGTGTCGGAGCTAACAGCTAGCATGTTAGCAGCTAACATGAGAAAGTTACTCACCGTCATCCAGCTTGACAATCTGCGGCAGCCTGTACGCACCGACCAGGTGATCTAACGGCAGGGCCGTCGAGCTCCAGGTGACATCTTTTAAATTTTTGTACAACATTGTGCCAAGGTCCATCTTTGCTAGCTTACATTAGCCAACCAGAGAGTTAGCAAAGTGTAAACACGGTCACAAAAAGGAGACGCTGAACTAACTAGCCTAACACTGTTCATGTACGCCGTTTATGAGGCTTTGTTTTCTTATTAACCGTGGCATATTTACTCATTGATCATTTATCTACGTATCATGAAGGCTTGATGTCTGACACAGAGCCATGTTTGTTTAGTCTGCTCCACAGCAATAACGGAAATACGTCATCAGACCGTTATTGACTTTTTGGGTACACCGGAAAAAGTAACAAAAAATAAATAAATAAAACTTTGTCACTTATTTTATGATTGCTCGCATGTTTAGTTAGATGTAGGGCATTGTTTTAAACCGCGGGCTGGCTTCACGGTTATTTGAAAGATTTCTTTCTACGATAAGAATGGAAAGTAATGCATCGTGAATTTATTAAATCCATAAAATGTAAATGGAATTTAAAAGATAATTTAAAATAGAAATGGATCACTGCACTAGCACTCCTCCCTCTTGGTAATTTGAGAAATATTCTAAATGCAGCATCATTAAATATTCCACCTGTAACTTTTTTTAATTCAGCTTAGGAAATTATCAAAACTTTTGCTTATGAAGGAGACATTTTCCAGATAATATAAGTACAATTAACTAATAATTTGTGTTGTTGTCATTATATCAGTTTACATCTTTAAGGTTAAAAACTGTGTGAAATATTAACAGAAGAAGTGAAAACATAAGAACTCAAATCCGAACAAAACTGCATAGTTATATAACATTTAAATAATAAGTGGTTTAGTGTCTAATAGGCTTGTTCATCTGTCGTTTAGTCTTTTCTTCAACGGTATTATTTGTGTCTAAATTGTGTTAAATAAAGTTTTTTTAAACTGTTGGACGAAAAAAAACCGGAGGAGAATTGATGAGCGTGAGCATGAAAACTTTCTCTACTTTTTCTGTTTTCTTCTCATTGACATGAAGACTCTAAGTGTTTAATGAAAGCTGTTTTCTGAGTGTTTCATCTCTTCAGTATTCAGCGGGTGAAGCGCACTTTGCTTTACTGACAGCTCAAATCAAGGTTGTCTGACGTTTTCCATATTTCGTTACTTTTCGATACCACTATATTCGATATCAAAGCTTCAAGGAACCATCTTTATGATGAGACAACAGGAGAGGAATAAATCCATCAAATAATATTTATAAAAAGGAACCTGTTTAAACCGAAATAGACACTCCATATCTGGTAATTTCTTGTTTGAATTATGAAAGGTCGGAAGCAACACCTGAACATATTTACAGTCTATGGTATAAAATGAGACCGATATATTATTGGTTTTGTTTGATTTTTTTAAAATCAAATTTAAAAAAAAGTCTTATATTGTGACCCTAAATGAATATTGAATAAATATCAGGTGTGTATGTAACAGGTGGATTTCTGCTTTGTGTGAATCTCTAATGATGTTTAGACTTTACTGTTGGCTTTAACGCCTTCTGCCCGTCTATGTCTGAAACTGTCAGTTTTTATGTTAAATTGTTGTTGTATCATGAGTGTCATGTCCTTAAAGCCTAACAAAAGACGAGGACTGCACATATCATGATTGTAAATCACTTCACAATTTTTCTGTGTGTCTCTAGTGGAATGTAGTATATCCTTCATCAGCACAGCCTCATCCCTTTAAAAAGAAATAAACATAGAAAGAGGACTGATTGTACTCCTGGGAGTGAATACTCGGGGGGGCAGTAGCTCAGTCTGCAGGGACTTGGGTTGGGAACAGGAGGGTCGCTGATTGAAGTCCCAGTGCAGACCACACTAAGAAGCTGGTCTGGTAGCTTGAGAGGTGTCAGGGCACCTCCTGAGCACTGCCGAGGCGCCCTTGAGCAAGACACCAAACCCCCAATATCTCTGACATCTCTCTACGAATGCATGTCCACAGGTCCTGCTTGTGCATGTTTGTATTTTGGGCCTCTTTGTGTGAGAAGTTTTTCGCTCAATGGCAGAGTGTAAACTAGAATTTCACCTCAGGGATTAATAACGTATGTGAAATTAAAAAAATTGAATCGTGGTGTATACACTTTTATGTTTAGGAGGATCAAATACAATTCTACCTGCATGCTGAAGAATCACTTTGTGTAAAGTAAAAAAAAAAAAACAACAACCAGCAGCCTGAGGCAGTGCTCATTAATACTAACAATGAGACTGTGACTCACTTCCTGGTCTCGCTGGTTCAAATGAGAAGAACTTCCTTAATCCGATCATTATCTCAGTGGACTCCTCTTCTGTCACCATGTCGTTCCTGGACACTCTGCGTCAGTGGGACGAGGCTGTGACCTGCGTGGACAGGGGGGATCTCTCAGAAGCACTCAGGATCTTCCTCTCTATCCAAGATCCAAACTCCAAAATCTGTTTTGACATCGGCTGTCTGCATCTTCTTAAACAAGAGCTGGAGGCTGCAGAAAAGGTAAACGGCAGCTTCATAATTTCTCAGAGACCTGCAGTATTTATTCGGTTAAATCACCTCAAAGTAAAGTCATGTTCAGATGCAGATGATGAAGCACATATGACAAAGCTCTCTAGATTTAAAGTCTGAAAGTGCAAGTCACGTAAAAAGAAGAAGTAGAGTTTACCGTTTCTCTTTTCTTCAGAAGGAAGTTACAGAATTATCTCTGATTTCACAGGCCTTCGATTGCAGCATTCGCAAAGACGAACATCTGGCTGTGGCCTTCTTCCAAAGAGGAATCACCTTTTACAGAAAAGAGAGGCAAGACCCCACCCCTCTCATACTGTGTCCACATTTACCAGTCCTATTACAATGGGATTTAAAATGACTGTATATTCCATTTATTATGATGTTCTGGTCATGATGTTTGAGTCTCAAGCACCCTCTTTTCTGCAAATTTATTTCTCTGTTTTTATATTCAAAGGTTTGAGGAGAGTTTAGGGGATTTCAAGCGCGCCTTCAAAGCCCTGAGAGGAAACCAGCTAATTGATTATAAAGCTCTCGGTCTCCAGTATAAGTTATACGCATGTGAGGTAAGAATACAGATGCAAGAGAACCGTGCATCTTATTTCATCCTGAAAACTCTACAGTCTGCAGACACACTTGGTCCCATTTGATGACTTAAGGCATTCTGCACAATTTGACACATTTGCATTTAAAGGTTGCATATTCTCCTCCTCTTCAGTGTAAATAAGTCTCAGAGCTCCTCAAAACATGTGTGTGAAGTTTCTTGTTCTAAATCCACTCTGATCCTGTATTTGATCATGTCTATAAACCCCTCTATTTCAGCCCTGCTCAGAACAGGCTGTTTCTGTGTCTGTACCTTTAAATATGTAAATGAGCTGTGTCTGACCACGCCCCCTCTCTGGACGGACTTGGGTGTACTCTGTCTTTCTGGCTCCATGTCCTATTGTTTACAGTGAGAAGGCAGACTCAGGGCAGAACAAACACCTAGCTGTGGGAGTGTCACCCACCTGGGGGAGGGGCTACTGCCCTTTGTGATGTCATGAAGGGAAAATCTCTAAACGGCCTGTTTGAGCACACATTTTCTGAAAAGTGGAGCAGACAGAAGACGGAGAGGATGGACATCTCTCATCATTGGGGGGTTTGTAGACAGATTAAGGACACATATTAGTGTTAGGAAAACATGGGGAAGTGTGTTTTGTATAATATGTGACCTTTAAATGAGAAATCCTGATAAACGAGCTCAGACGTTTTTTTCTTAATTCTGAGGTTTTCATGAGGGATTAAAATGCTTCAGTGATTAAAGAATGAAAGTGTAATGTTTCTGCATCCTGCTTCAGGTTCTTCACAACATGGCGCTCTCTGAGGCTCAGCTGGGAAACTGGGAGAAAGCTCAGGAGAACCTCGTGAAAGCTCTCGACTTCAAGACAGAGAACAAGCTCAACGCCATCGACAGAGCGCTGCAATCCACGCTGGTCAGTGAACACATCGCTGTTTCAATCGAACACACAGTCCTCAGGCAATTGATAGAATCTCACTGATGTTCACTGATTTACAGCCATTCAGCTTTTTACGGAGTGGATCAAACTCGAACAAACTCAGACTTTTCAAGAAGAGATGCAACCCTCCACAACTTTGTCTGCCTATCGTTAAACAAAAAAAAAAAAAATTAAATTGTTTTCAATGAGGAGAGAGTGTTCCCAGCTGAAATTATTAGCCAATTAAAGTCCACTGTGTAAGTTATCCCCTCATCGTTTTTATTCGATGTCCCCACAGAAACAGAAACTCTTCAAACTGGTGGAGTTCCCGTCTAAAGTTCTCTTCAAGCCGAACAAAAATTACGTGGCCGAGCTGGAGAAGAAGGACTACCTGGGCAAAGCAAAGGTCAAAGTTCAAGTGATCACACACCTTCTCTGACGTGGAGCCGATCAAACCGAGTGTGACTCTTTCCTCTGCTCTCCGTCTTCAGGTTGTTGCCTCTGTGGTTCCTCAGGACATCTTCTCTGGGTTTGCACCGCTACAGCCTCAGGTAACTGATCCGTTGATAGTCTGTATATTATGAAGTATTTCAGACATGAAGGGAATTAGATCATCTTGGCTTATCCTGAAGTAGGCTTATCCTGAAGCATAACTAAAATTAAAATAAGTCCAGACTGGACTACTGCAACAGTCTCATCTACGGTTCATCATCAGAAACACATTTAAGAAACTACAGTACATCCATAATCCTGCTGCTCACCTTCTCACACACTCCAACACCTGTGACCACATCGCCCCTGTCCTTCATAACCTCCACTGGCTCCCCATCTCCCAGCGTATCCTCTTCAGACTCTCTGTTATCACCTACAAAGCCCTCCAGTATCTGACTCCTCCCCCTACCTGTCTGAGCTCCTCCCCCTGCACTCTCAGGTCTGCTGATGCAAACCTCCTGCCCTCATTGCTGCTACCACCCTCTGGAACTCACTCCCAAAAATCATCAGAGACCCCCCCCCCCCCCCCCCCCCACTCTCCACCACTCCATCTCGCTGTAAAAACCTCTTCAGCTTCACCTACAACCTCAGACAGACTCTGTCCTCATCGTCCTTCTCTGACATTATTTCTTCTCGGTTTTGTTTTGTTGTTGTTCTGTGTTAAACGTCTTTGAGTACTCTCAAACTTACTACAAGTATAATGTATTAATATTAATATTATAATGAATGTAATGTCAGACTTTCTCTTTCACAAAACCTTTGATGCATGATGTTTTGGTTTTGTTTGTTTTTTGGAAGGTGGAAGATAATCCAGTACGTCCGAAGGAACCTGAAGTCCTGAGGTAAAACATCTGCTTCTTACATGAAATAACTCGATGGTCTTTAAATGCACTTTAGAAGAATAACAATCACACATTAAAACTATGGTTTGTTTACGGTTGTTCCCACTCAGCTTTCGTACTTTTCAAAATGTCATCATTGATGCATTTCTGTAAAACAAGGAGGGGAGATTTTAAAAACTTTAATTGTAAAGAGCTGAGAAAGAGGAAAAACATCAAGTGTCCTTCTTTCATAGCAGAAAAGTGTGTGTGTGTCCTGAGCAGCATGTGGATGTGTGTGTGCTCTCCTCAGGGCTTTAGAGGGAGAACCTCACACCGTCCTGTTTGAGTTTGTTCCTGAGACCAGCGACGAGCTCGCCGTCGTGCCGGGGAACATCGTGTTCGTGCTGCAGAAAGGTGCCGACAACTGGGCGTCTGTGGTCTTCAATGAAAGAGTAAGAGGTTTTTATATGTTTGCACATAACAAGGTGAATCATGCCGAGTTTAAGATGACATCATCTCTGTCCTAGAGGGGACTCGTGCCGTACAACTACCTGGAGCGTTTGGAGATCTCATTAGCTTCTAAGCAGAACGAGGTGACAGGACTTATTTATTATTATCTGAGCGCGCTCTGCAGGTTTCTCACTGATGACATGTTGTATTTTTTTCTCTTTTTGTTTCTGTTTTCTGGCGTTGTTATTTGGACACTCCTGAACACAAACAGGGCCTTTCTGCTCCTCCAACTCGAGAACCCCCTACCAGACCTGAGAGGAAATCAGGTAGATTAACCTGACCTATCGGGGCTTAAGCAAACTTCACACACTGACTCCATCCACTGGGCCCAGGAGTTCAAAAGGTTTAATCCAAACAAATAACTGATCTGCATTTGGTAATCCACTTTTTTTTCTATAAAGGATCATGTAATCCAGATACAGACTTTAAAGGAGCACAAAATCAGGATTATAAGAGCTTCAAAGGTCATATATTCTCCTCCTCTTCTTCATAAGTCTCAGAGCTCCTCAAAACATGTGTGTTTAGTTTCTTGTTCTAAATCCACTCTGATCCTGTATTTGATTATGTCTATAAACCCCTCTATTTCAGCCCTGCTCAGAACAGGCTGTTTCTGTGTCTGTACCTTTAAATATGTAAATAAGGTTTAAAAATACAATTTGTCGGGGCACACTGGTGGTGCAATGGTTAGGGTGCGCGTCCCATGTGTTGAGGCTCTCGTCTCAAGCGGTAGGCCCGGGTTCACCTCCACCCGTGGCCCCTTTCTGCATGTCATTCCCCACTCTCTCTCCCTGATTTCCAACTCTATCCACTGTCCTATCTCTGCATTAAAGGCATAAAAAGCCCAAAAATAAATCTTTAAAAAAATAAATAAATACAATTTGTCCCAAATATTAAAAGCTTTTGTCAAAATCTGTTTCAGATGTTACTCTGAGTGATAACAACAACAGTGAAGAGACACAAACAAAGGTAAGGTGACTCTAATCCTTCATTTGTCAACACTGCACTCCTCTAACACACAAACTGTGTGAATCATAAATTATGATAAATTACCAAACATGACTTCCTGTGGATCTCTAAACAATGACTTGACTTTGTTGGCCTGTGGAGGTTTTCTTTTGTTTTCTGCGATGTCTAAATTCTAATTTGTGTCCTCTCATCATTCCCAGGACGCCCGGCCTGCAGAAGACTCATTGATCGTCAAAGTCCACTTCACGTTCACCTTCGCCGTCTCGGTTCCTGCTGGGTCTACTTACGCAGTCCTGATCGAGAAGATCAGCAGGAAAGTTAACCTCCCGTCTGACAGAATCATGCTGAGGTGAGGTGCACATTTAAAGTAGATCAAAGTTAAATTTGTACGTCGTGTTTCTATTAAAAGTCGATCATCTTTGCGTAGTTTAACTGCCGAGGCCAAAGACTTGAGTGTGATCGACGCAGACACAGACATGGCGAGTGTGTGGAGCCGTGCAGGAGGAGGACGCATCACCGTGTGGTGTCACGCCAAAGAGGTACGATGTGGTTTCTGACCCTGCATGCTGCATTCAAACACTCTACATATCGTAGTTATTTTCACCTCTTTGTTTTAAATTTGAAACAGCTTCTTACGTGGAGGATCGTCATTAAGAAATTATTTTCAAGTGTTTCCTCAGACTTTCATCTTTGTCAGGTGGAAGAAAGTCTGAATCTACCATCAGTGTGTGAATGTGTATGAATGGATGAGTTAATACTGATGGACTCTTTACTCAGCAGCCTCTACCATCAGTGTGTGAATGTGTATGAATGGATGAGTTAATACTGATGGACTCTTTAATCAGCAGCCTCTACCATCAGTGTGTGAAAGTGTATGAATGGATGAGTTAATACTGATGGACTCTTTAATCAGCAGCCTCTACCATCAGTGTGTGAATGTGTGTGAATGGATGAGTTAATACTGATGGACTCTTTACTCAGCAGCCTCTACCATCAGTGTGTGAATGTGTGTGAAGGGATGAGTTAATACTGATGGACTCTTTACTCAGCAGCCTCTACCATCAGTGTGTGAATGTGTATGAATGGATGAGTTAATACTGATGGACTCTTTACTCAGCAGCCTCTACCATCAGTGTGTGAATGTGTATGAATGGAGAGTTAATACTGATGGTCTCTTTACACAGCAGCCTCTACCATCTGTTTGTGAATGGATGAGTTAATACTGATGGACTCTTTAATCAGCAGCCTCTACCATCAGTGTGTGAATGTGTATGAATGGATGAGTTAATACTGATAGACTCTTTACACAGCAGCCTCTACCATCAGTGTGTGAATGGATGAGTTAATACTGATGGACTCTTTAATCAGCAGCCTCTACCATCAGTGTGTGAATGGATGAGTTAATACTGATGGACTCTTTAATCAGCAGCCTCTACCATCAGTGTGTGAATGTGTATGAATGGATGAGTTAATACTGATGGACTCTTTAATCAGCAGCCTCTACCATCAGTGTGTGAATGGATGAGTTAATACTGATGGACTCTTTAATCAGCAGCCTCTACCATCAGTGTGTGAATGGATGAGTTAATACTGATGGACTCTTTAATCAGCAGCCTCTACCATCAGTGTGTGAATGTGTATGAATGGATGAGTTAATACTGATGGACTCTTTACTCAGCAGGCTCTACCATCAGTGTGTGAATGGATGAGTTAATACTGATGGACTCTTTAATCAGCAGCCTCTACCATCAGTGTGTGAATGGATGAGTTAATACTGATGGACTCTTTAATCAGCAGCCTCTACCATCAGTGTGTATATGTGTGTGAATGGATGAGTTAATACTGATGGACTCTTTACTCAGCAGGCTCTACCATCAGTGTGTGAATGTGTGTGAAGGGATGAGTTAATACTGATGGACTCTTTACACAGCAGCCTCTACCATCAGTGTGTGAATGTGTGTGAATGGATGAGTTAATACTGACGGACTCTTTACTCAGCAGCCTCTACCATCAGTGTGTGAATGTGTGTGAATGGATGAGTTAACACTGATGGACTCTTTACTCAGCAGCCTCTACCATCAGTGTGTGAATGTGTGTGAATGGATGAGTTAACACTGATGGACTCTTTACTCAGCAGCCTCTACCATCAGTGTGTGAATGTGTGTGAATGGATGAGTTAATACTGATGGACTCTTTACACAGCAGCCTCTACCATCAGTGTGTGAATGGATGAGTTAATACTGATGGACTCTTTAATCAGCAGCCTCTACCATCAGTGTGTGAATGGATGAGTTAATACTGATGGACTCTTTACTCAGCAGCCTCTACCATCAGTGTGTGAATGTGTCTTAATGGATGAGTTAATACTGATGGACTCTTTACTCAGCAGCCTCTACCATCAGTCTGTGAATGTGTATGAATGGATGAGTTAATACTGATGGACTCTTTAATCAGCAGCCTCTACCATCAGTGTGTGAATGTGTCTGAATGGATGAGTTAATACTGATGGACTCTTTACTCAGCAGCCTCTACCATCAGTGTGTGAATGTGTGTGAATGGATGAGTTAATACTGACGGACTCTTTACTCAGCAGTCTCTACCATCAGTGTGTGAATGTGTGTGAATGGATGAGTTAATACTGATGGTCTCTTTACACAGCAGCCTCTACCATCAGTGTGTGAATGTGTGTGAATGGATGAGTTAATACTGACGGACTCTTTACTCAGCAGTCTCTACCATCAGTGTGTGAATGTGTGTGAATGGATGAGTTAATACTGATGGTCTCTTTACACAGCAGCCTCTACCATCAGTGTGAATGTGTAGGTGTGACCTGCTGTGTAAAAAACGCTTTGAGTAGTCAGAAGACTAGAAAAGAAATATACAAGCTAAAGTCTATTTACCAGAAGAAAGTCTGACTTCAGCGCTTAAAAGTACCCGGATCTTTGGCGTTACTGGGCCCATAGAGCGTGCTCACTCTGAGTCTCAGTCCCGAGGTTATGGTCTGTGTTCATCATGTCGACATAAATATCTCTGAATTCAGCTTTAATTTCGTTTTACAACTTTTAGGATCGAATGATTTTAGTTCTTAAGAGTTCTTTAAGTGTTCTTATCAGGAAGTTGATGTACCTCGACGTCTCTTTCCCGATGTAAGCTGAACGGAAAAAGTGTTTTTTGGCCTGATGGCATCACGTGACGCTGCAGTACCAGCTTCGGCCACCATGTAAAATTGATGCACTTCCGGGGGGTTGGCATATGTTGACATCATAAAATCAATACATTTATTTCCTCTTCATGTTAAACCTTTCTCATGTCTGACAACTCATCCTGCACTCAGGTGCGTTTAACGTTGTACAATTAGAAGTTAACGATCCAATCAGATGCATCCCAAGGTTATGTCCCACCTTCCGTCTTGTGTTTGGATCTATCCCGTCTCAGATGGAAACACGACATGACCCGACGTTTAGAGTCTCAGAGTTCATTTGCAAGGGAAATGTAAACTTTGCTGCATGACGACAACAACATGAGCTAAAGGAAGTTACCCCTTAAATGAAGTGAAACAGAGATGTGTTGAAGTCTGTGGTTATGCAATCGAGCACAGAATCTTTATTTGTTTTTTTTCATATTTTCAGGAGACTGATGGAGCGCCTCAGAAAGAGATTCACTTTGTGGCTCTTCACTCGTACGAGTCTTTGAATCCAGAAGATCTCAGCTTTCATCAAGGAGACACAATCACACTTCTCTCTCTCGGTACAATAATATTTTGTTTTAGCAGCTCAAATCCTGACAGAATGAACCAGAAGGATTAGTAAAACATAATAAATATGATTCTAATTCATGTTTTGTTCCTTCTCTCCAGTGAACCAGGATTGGTTGGAGGGTCAGTGTAACGGGAACACTGGAATCTTTCCTGCAGCCTTTGTGGAAGAAGTTCCTCCCAGTGTTTAGTAGTTTTAATCAATTCATCAAAGCAGAAAAGATCCAAAGTTGAAGAGGACAGGAACCCCCAACCAAAAACCTCTAAAGGTCTCATATTCTCCTCCTCTTCAGTGTAAATAAGTCTCAGAGCTCCTCAAAACATGTGTGTTGTTTCTTGTTCTAAATCCTCTCTGATCCTGTATTTGATCATGTCTATAAACCCCTCTATTTCAGCCCTGCTCAGAACAGGCTTTTTCTGTGTCTGTACTTTTAAATATGTAAATGAGCTGTGGCTGACCACGCCCCCTCTCTGGAAGGGCTCGGGTGTCTCGGGCTTTCTCGCTCCATGTCCTATTGTTTACGGTGAGAAGGCAGACTCAGAGGGCAGAAAAAACACCTAACTGTGGGAATGTCAGCCACCTGGGGGAGGGGCTACTGCCCTTTGTGATGTCATGAAGGGGAAATCTCCAAACGGCCTGTTTGAGCACACATTTTCTGAAAAGTGGAGCAGGCAAAAGACGGAGAGGATGGACTTTTCTCATCATTGAGGGGTTTGTAGACAGACTAGAGACACATGTTAGAGTTAGAGGAACATGGTGAAGTGGATTCTGCGTAATATGCGACCTTTAAATTATTAACTTCAGCAAATCCTGCAGACCTTTTTAATAATCAGTAAATATTTCCCATCCATTTCCAATACATATTTAAAACATTTGAAGGCTACAGCTTGTGAAATGTTCCGGTTCGTTGCATTTCTTTGGCGGTTAGAGAAGACGTTTTTTTGTCCAAAGAAGAAGCGGTCTACAGGTGGCGTACTTCTGATATTTCATTAACAGATTAAGTAAATGATCTGCAGATCACTCGATCCTCAGCCCCATCCACATGAAACCTTTCAGTGTCAGACTAAACACCTTTTTATGAAGGTCACTTTGTCTTCAGACATGTTTTAATACTCGGATGAAATCAAAGGTGACCTTTAGCACCTTTCAGAAACGCTCGACTGAAACACGATTATAATGAAGACATTTAATCATTTCATGTGTGATAAAGCGGGCAGGCTCTGATAAATAATCCGTCTGGTTTGAGTGTTTTTAATCACGACAAAGACGTTCCCTCCTCTTCGTAGGCGATAGCGATGCCTCTCCGCCCCTTCACAGCCTTCACCACCGGCGTCTCGCCCAACTTCTGCTCCAAACCGCGCCAGCTCCGCTCTGCCAGGAAGGACGCTGAGAGGAGGAGGCATACAAGATATTTATAAATATTATAGAACAGTGACTGTATGTGTGTGATGTTCTTCAATAAAAACGTATTCATGTGCACGGAGAACAAATCGAACTGTCCAATCAGCAGCTCTCTCTTGGAGCGGGTCGTACCGGCTGAGTTGGCCACGGTCAGAGTTTGGTTCCTGAGGACGACGGAGGAGCTGCACGACTGCTCCGCAGGCTCGCTGAGCAGCAGGTTGTGGCTGCGCAGACTTAATGTGATCAAAGAGACGTCCGGCGGCTCCTCGTCGTCCTCCTGCTGCTCCGCTAAAGGAACATGACTTCGCCCACCTGGAGCAGATTTAACAGAAAAGAAAAAAAACATCAAAGACACATTCCATTACTTTGATTACAATGGTTGGAAAAAGAAAGAGTCCGTAACTTTACAGAAATAAATGCCATGAAACTGATGCTCTGCACACCGGGGCATCAGTTGCAACTAGTGGTCCATTAACAGAGGCTGTAGTCCTCGTTCATTTAAACTCACTCAGTCAGTCTCTCTCTCTCTCTCTCTCTCTCTCTCTCGTCTCTAAAATAACGGAATAAAACATCCAAAAATAAACCTAAAATCCTGCACAGACTCATCTGTTTGTTTTTCAAAGTTAAAACTAAATATTACTGTAGCAGCCATTTTCTGGTTATTTGTTGTTTTTGTTGTTTGTGAACACCAGGGGGGGCAGTGGGCACCTTGCCAAGCACATGGGTTGATCAGGAACCCTTAAAATGTAGCAGGTGTGTCACTGTTGGGTGATGCACCAAGAAAGGACACAAGTTTTTTTTTACCACAGGTCAATGGGATGCAGTTGGAAATGTTTGTATGTCTTAATTAAATGAAGAAACAAGAGATCCAGACTCGACATTATTGAACTTATTGCGTGCGTAAGGCCTCACTGGAACGGTGCATCAGTGGCTGTTTGTTGAGGTTTGTTTATAATTTTAACTTCAGTTGTTTTTGGACAAATAGCCACAATAATTACTGAACATTGGATGGCAGGACCTGGTACTGACTCAGGGATCAGTAATGATTGTTCCTCATATTGTACTGAGGCTTAAAGTTCTGGTATCGTGATAAACCTGAGTAGTATTCTATTTTATATATTGTAATATCTTCTTATACTGTATTATTTAAATTGTTGCTAGTTCTGCTTTATTTTCTCGTTAATTGTTTAGCACCAATACACCAAGTCAAACTCAATGTATGTGTAAATGTACTTTGCAATAAACCCCGATTCTGATTCTGATTCTGATTCTGATGTGCAGCTCAACAGCCCGTTAAAGATTCAACACTTCAACTTAAATGTGAATAACTGGCTCACCTGGCAGGAGGTGTCTGAAGTCTGTGACGTACTCCTCTGACCACTCCCGCTTCTTGTTGCAGGCCACCTCCATCTCAAACGGCGTCACCACGGGTTTATAAAACTCACTGGAGTCCAGCAGAGCGTTCTCGGGACAAGCCACCAACACGAATATGTCAATTTCCAGAAAGTTAGCCAGCTTGGGCACGTTGAGTTTCCCCATGGCGAACATGTAGCTCTTCTTTCCGGCTCGGCGGATCGTCTCCTTCAGCTGCTCAATGACGCTCAGGTAGTCTGCTACGCCGAGCGTGCCGACCAGGATGCCGACCACGTTAGCATCTTTAGCTCGTTCTATGGCGTAGTATCTCTTCATCAGAGCTCGGTTTATACTCACTGACTCCGCCCTCCCCGTCATCGTTAGCGGGTCAAAGGAAGAGAACAAGCAGCGGTTCCAAGTCATCATGAAGTTAGTGAGAGTGGTCCCCTCCCGCCCCACATAGAACATTTCATAATCCTTAATGTTTGAAGCGCTCTTCAAGGAGAACCGCCGCCCAAACTGACAGACGACCTGACTGCCGTCCCTCTCCGACATGCTGATGATGTCATCCTGTCTTTTAATCCAGCCGTGAATGTAACACTGCTCCCCCTCCACGACGAGCTCCGAGACCACCAGGTTCGGATAATCCTGTGAGAGGAGGGTGAAGAGATCGTCTGGAAATATAAATAAAGACAAGAATTCAATCAGGGATGTCAAACTGTTAAGTATTTTAACCGTGATTAATCGAGATTTCAATTGTTAATGGAAATTTCTGGTTCCTGAAAACAAGAACTTACATCATTTTGTATGTCTAAGACTTCTGCGTTTGTTGCCGTGGTAACGAAAAAGGTATCACTATTGTATGATTTTTAGTATCATTTCGAAGTTTAAAATTCTGGATTTGTGACAACGTAAAAAAAATACTGAGGAAATAAATGTAAAATACGATTAAACAACAAACTAAATATCTCATTTGAAAATCTCTTTAGGGGGCAGAAGCTCCGTGTGTGAGCTCCATGATCTCCATCTCTCACTCATCTGATGACACAGCTTACTCATAGCATGAACATAGTTGACGTCGTAGAGGATGATGACGGGACTCTGTGTGTCGGGGTAAAGTTCTCTAAAGGAGGACGAGCACTTATCCAGATCCACCGCTCTCCTCTCAAACACGTACATCAGCGGCAGCCTGGTGGACGGGCTGAGGCACGAGCCGCCATAGTGCACGATGCAGTCGGCTCCAACGTGCTCCGCAGCGACCTCGTCCACACAACAACTGGAGAGAGAGATGTCAACAACAATGTATGAATGTACCAAAGGGTCAAGCTCAACCAGAAACTCTGCAAATGTTTAATACTATACTGCTGCATACTGATGATCAAGTATCCCTGCTCACTAGATTATTATCATTCACTACATCACCTACTGTTGTGCCCCAGTGGACCTTTAGCAAATGACAGATGACACACTGTGTGGTTCATGCATGATCACAATAACACCCGTGATGTTACCTGCCATAGGATGTATCTCCTAAAATGTATGCGGTGGCTTCACTGTTCCTCTCGATCTCTACTGCCACGGCGACTGAATCCCCTAGCAGCTCATCGGGAAACTGCAGAGCAACCTGTGAGGAGTCATCAGGGAAGACTTAGAAACAACTCAAAGGCGTACCTGTTGGTGTTCCTGCACAAAAAGAGCCCCTCATTCAGGCTGCACCTCTACAAGCCTGCAGCCCAAAGTGCATCACAGAAAGGTGAAAAAACACATTTCTATATGGACACAAACCTCAGTAACATTCTTAATGTTGAAGTCAATAAATAACCAAAAGCTGTGAGAGCGAGTGGGGCAAACTACCAAGCACCTCATTTATTCTGTCAAATATTGTTTCCATTGTAAGTCCTTTCTCAATCTTAATGAGAAAGTCAATCTCTCCATGTCGTTGATCTCTGTGATTTAGATCAAATAAAGTGAGAAGAAAGTTAATGATTGTCCAAATATTTTCCCAAAAAGTTGTATCTTTTGGGCAAGTCCAGAACATGTGATGGTGATCTGCCTCAGCTCTCCAGCAGTCTCTCCAACATGCACAGGAACAGTCAACAATCCAGGCATTAAAAAAACTACAGCAGGAAATGGTGAGGCGAGTCTGTTTTTAGTTCCACAGATTTCTCAGACAGGGTCTTCCAGAGAACAGGACCACAGTACTCCAGGAGTACACACAGATCTCAAGGCCATGTTGTCTTGTATGCATCTATGATCAGTAAAGAAGTAAAAGCACCCTAGGAAACCAGCTACAGAGGATCAGACACGGACCTTCTTGGTACAAATCTTAATATCCTGTCTGTCATTAAATGCTGTTTAAAACACGTACTAACCTTTTTACACTGACGATCTCTGATGAAGTCACAAGTCTCCTTTATCTGATACGACTCTTCAAGGCTGTCCACAGGTGTGTTTGTTTTGCTTTTAACGTCTACAACGCGCTGAATTACGGTTTCCGAGCTGCTACTGAACGCATCAGCCATCACTGCGAGCCTGAAAGACACAAAACACATTTTATTTATCTTAATAGTTATCTTCTAATAAATCATACATATGATCTTAAAGGTCAATCGAACTGAATTCTTAGTAACAACACATATGTACAGTTAACCGTTTGTTTACGTGAAACATTACAAACTATTATCTACAACAAACAGTCCTTTATTTACACTTACAGGTCAGTGTCATGCAGGTAAAAGCTTCTTTGACAGATACACACGTGTTTCGACAGTGAAGAGTAGGCTACACAACCACCGCTTCAACAGGGCCATCACTTCCGGGTTCTTCTTCTTCTACAAGGTTTTTATGGCAGTTTGCAAACAACGCTTAGGCGTATTACTGCCACCAGCTTGTATGGAGGGTAAATAGGGCACTAAAACATTCTTCCCTCCTCAGACATTGAAACAATAATGTAAAACACTTATCAAGAGAATTTCTTTCTAAAATATATCGTACATACGGTGGCCCTGAAGGTTAACTAATAAATCATTCCACTGAATGCAAAAACAATTTTATGAGACACCAAAAACGTCATGCTACTTCTCAGATAACCAAATGATCGATATATTTTTGAAAGTAAATGAACATGTGTGTTAATGAGATTACAGAAAGTTCAAGAAAACACATTTAACCCTTTAAAGAGAAACAGACACTTTGTGCACAAGGTTAATCATTTTTGAAAGTTTATTCAGAGAGCGTCAGCTGATCAGTCGGTAAAGACTTGTTCAAAGCACAGAAAAGATCAAAATTCAGTTTATAAGAGAACATCTCACTAACTCATCCTTCCTCTGATTTTATCTTCAGCTTTAAATAAAACCATATAAATAATTACAGGACATTTTTAAAAGAGGTTCACGCCTGTTTCAAACACGAGTGTTGTAGTACTCAAAATCAGTCCCTGTTCGCCCTGCCTTGGTCTTGTCTCAGTGCACTCTGGTCTTGGGTATGTTTTGGTCTTGGTCTTGTCTCAGTCTCAGAGCACTCTGGTCTCAGTTAGTGGTCTTGACTGGATATTAACTGGATAAAAGTTCATGTTTTAATGTCTGAACAATAGAATCTCATATGAGTAAAATTGGACCTAAAAACACAAAAACATAAACAACAACAACAACAACAACAACAAAAACAACAACAACAGGCAGCTTCAGGTGATTGTCCCACCACTCCAAGGGGGGGGGGGGGGGGGGGTAATTCAGGGACTTTTCCTTTCATGATCGTACTTCAGCACAGACAAATGCAGCTGATACTTCAAGTGTTTCCAGAGTTTATAAGAAGGTCAAAGTCTGCATAAAGCTTACATCCAAATCCGATAGAAACCCAAAACCACGGTGAGACAGGTGAACACCGAACCTGAAACAGAACCAAAACAAAGCTGCTGTTATTCACTGTTGTTTTCATCCTTTTTAAAGTTCTGGATAAAAGTTTTGGGCCACGTTCACCAAAATCTTCTTAAGAATTTCCACAAGTTTTTTTTTTCTGAAGTTGTCCTTAAGAAGACTCTCCGTCAGATTCCTCAACGTGTTCTTAAGTGACTTTGTTCTCGCTCGTGGGTTGAAAGCGTGTGCATGTTGTTCCTAATTAGCATAGGTAACCGCCCACTAATGCCTATAAAAGGGCATAAGTGCAGGACCCTTTAGTCACACAGACACACATGCTGGAAGCAAGAAGAAATTGGGTTGTGGAGCTCGCCATCTCTGTTAACGTAACTCTCCAAAACAACAGCGCCCGAGTGTGGCGTCCTACCTGCGAGGTATTTTATCGTGTCCAGCTTGTGAGACTCTAACATGGTTTTCAAACCGGCCACTTCAGTGTCGATCTTCATGTTGGTCTGAGTTAAATATCGATCCTGCTCTGCAGTCTGCAAACAAAACAACAAGATTTTAATGATTTAATCATCAGCATGAAACGCTGCTGAAGACGATGATGACACACGCTCTCTACTCACCGCTCAGTAACTTCACACTGCAAACTCAAATCTAAACAACTGTATTTCTATTATTTCTACTCAAACTTTTGTCGTAAATAAATCAAAAAGTCAAATACAAACCATTTCCATGATGTCAGTCCTTGTTTCCAGAAGCTTCCTCTCATGATCTGCTTTCTGGAAAAGATAAAAAAGGTTTCATTTAGTGTTCCTCACAGCGCTCCATGGACGGGACGTTAGGATTTTAATCAGTGTTTCTCTCTTTCAGACGGTGCCGCACTATCACCACGTCTTTGTTTGTTTATATTGATTCTGTAGCAGCGTACTATTAGTCTCTCAGTCTGTGAGGTCACGTTGCATTTCAGCGTTGCAGAAGCGCGGGACAGCGGGCGCTCCACATACACACACAGTCAGACATGAACACACACACAGCGCTGTGCTTCCCCGCTGGCTCAGCTGATCCCGTCTCTCCTCTGTAACGCCTCTGAAGACGATACAGAGGGGGGGGGGGGTCACTTCATCCCCACATCACTCCTCCAAGACATTCAGATAAAAGGTGAAACATCACAGGGACGTCCACCTTTAGACACTTACTAATTCTTTGACTCGACTCTTCTCCAGGTTCATGTCCAGAATCGTGTCTGAGCGCACTTTATTCATGACGTCCTGCAGAGGAGATGCACAAGGAACAATCACCATCCAACTTCTGCTAAAAACATCTTACCAAATGTTTCAAACTTATAGCACAAAAAGACTTAAACACTTACCGCGAGCTGGATCTTCATCTGCAACAACTCCACCTTTAGTTTCTGTGTGAGATAGTCAAATATAAAAAAGGTTTACACTTTGTAAAGTTAAACAGAACAGCAGACAGAGGGTGGTATGACACGCCTACATTAAAGGCTCCCATAGGAGGTCATCAATCTTATATGCAAAGATCATTGTAGCTCAGTTTGTGTTCGTGTCCAGATAACCATGTTTGAGCGGTGGATCAGTATCAGACCTTCAGCCTTGCACAGATTTTATGACCCCCAGGTGAATTAATTGAATATCCTGAACAAACAGAGGTCATACGAGGCTCTGGATCAAGTTAATCATCAATTTAATCTATGAGACGATGACTCTGAAAATCTGTAAAAAGGCAAGAAGACTAAAGGGGCACACACACACACACACACACACACACACACACACACACACACACACACACACACACACACACACACACACACACACACACACACACACACACACACACACACACACACACACACACACACACACACACACACACACACACACACACACACACAATCTGGATTATATCAGGGTGTTGAATCACTCACCTCGTTCTCTGCCAGTAGAGTCGAGAACTCGCTCTTTTCCAGGATGATCATTTCTTTCTTTACTGACGCTATTTGAGACATGACACGCTGCAACATGATCTCCTGCAAAACGCACACACACACAACACACACGTTTAACGACAAACCTACACGAGCTGCACAATAAGAAGTGTCTGTCATGTGATCGTGTATTTACTACTTTGAGTGAGCCACTCTTGGCTTCATGATCTCATAATGACTGTTAAATAGATGTGCTTCTGTTTTGTCAATTCACAGACTCATATGCAACCACGAGGTGCGATTCTGTCCATCACTGTTTACGACAGTTTAAGACCTGATAGAACTTCAAAATACTAAATAACAAAGCATGGCGCTCACAGACGCAGATCAGAAAAACTTTGAAATAAACTTTTACATTTGATATAGTTGATGTCATGCAATGATCAAATGTTGATATTTTAACTTTAAGATTTTAATGAAATGAGGTCACATGCTGCAGTTTTAATGTTCTGCTGGTCAGAGATCTTAAAGAGATGTGAGTTTAACAAACGTCCTCCTCCTCCTCCTCCTCCTCCTCCTCCTCCTCCGGTCTCACCTGCTGCACTTTGGTCACCATGTCGCTGTAAATCACCTCCATGTTGGACCTTGTCATCCTCACCAGAACTTGAACCATCACCTCGGCCTGCTGCGTGGTGAAGCCTGCTCGGGGAACATGTTGTTAAGAAAAAAAAAGAATCATCAGCCTGTGATTGACCGCCTCATGCTGCGAGAGTAAACAGACGACAAACCGTTTTCCTCGAAGAGTCGAACCACCGCGTGAGTATCGAACAGCAGTCTGCCCGCCTCACACTTCGACACTCCTGGTTTTAGATCGTACTGGCGGGCCGTGATGGAGGTGCTCAGATCTGAAGAGAGGACTTATCATTAAGAGATTTGTCTCTATAGTACGGTGGCCCTGAAGGTCAGCTGCACAAATATTTCCTGATTGCTAAAAACATTTCATCAGACGCTCAGTAACATTTAAAAAAATGCAAAAAATATTTGACCGTCTTATTTTCGCAGAATGAAAGTGTTTTTTTTTTTGTGAATGCATCGTCTAAATCATGTTTCTCAACTGGTGGGTCGGGACCCAAAAGTTCAGAACCACTGGACTAAAGATCTCCAGAACAACAACAGTCACAAAGAGTGTGTGTTCAAAGCGTGGTTACCCAAACATACAAACAACGTCTGCTGGTGGTGACACACAGAAAGATGTGGAATATTGTGTAAATACTGACTGATGAGGGAAAATGTTTCTACTGGAAACATGGAGGATCGACCATCAGGGTCTCACTCTGGAAATATCCGACCCTGAGCGGCTTAAGTGTATATGGAGCTGGACACAGAAAGGAGTCATGAAGGTCTAATATCGGCTGATGTCCAATTTTTGCAACGACAGTGCTGTCAGATGGGGCCCCTTAGGGAGGTTTCCTACGAACTCATATAATAGTAAACGACCAAATGTTGCAAGTCTCTCCCTAAATATGGGAGACACACTTGAATAAAACAAGTTCTGCTATGATGTGATTCATATTTAAAAATGTACTCGTTTTTTCTTCGGCATATATTCAGCAAATATTACTCGTGTAAACTTCGGAAATAAAACGCAGTATTTTTTCTTGGTGTCAGATTATTTACATCATAATGGAGATGACAAGAAGCTGCAGAACTCAGATGAACATGAAGAAGACTGGAGAGGAAAAAGGAGTTTGATGTAAATAATCACGACCTCTATGTGACACGTTTATGTCGTTAAATAAAGTGTTTTATTAATATGTCACTGTTTACGTCTTTACATCACTACATACAAGGACACACTGAGGTTATTACAGTTCATTAACGGGATTAAATGAGCGCTGCTATGACGTCATCAGTTACCTCTCTTAATTTGTCCCACAGCGGAAACATTCACTCGTCCTTTCCTCCAGATCGGCTCCATGAAGTTGCTGCTCGGGGTGACGACACACCGGAGACCCGGCGATGTGTTGACAGCTGCTGTCAGACGCGACCCGGTCGGTCGTGATTTCACGGAGATGTCGTGATATAAAGACGGATCGAGCCGGTTCTGTGGATTCTTCACAGAAAGCAGTTTAAACCGGGAGTGGCTCCGTTTCAGGGTCATTTTTTAACGTTTGTTTTCCGCAGACTGAGACTCGACTTCCGTCTGTTAAAGACTCACTGAGGCTGAAGGACAACTTTTCACTGCTCACCCAGTTTCAAAATAAAGTTAGATTCAATGACAGCTCACATCCAAACTTCCGGTCACACTTCAAAATAAAACTGAGCGGCTGGAAGCGAACTAAAACATGTCGAATTAAATACAAATTACGGGTTTAATTTAAACTATTTATTGATGGATTGGTATTTACAACGGATAATTAAAGTTACATGACTGAAAACAAATAAACGATTTTGAGATTAAAGCCGTAATTTTGGGAGATTAAAATTGTAAATGTGATTAAAGGCTTTTATGTGATTTTTTGATCCAGCAGATGTCGCCCTTGAGCACCAGCATGAAACCAAAACAACTCACGCTGCATTGTTGTGTTAGCATGCTAATGCTAGCGATCTTTATTATGCTGGTATCTTCACACTGCATGTAAATTTACCTGAAATGAGCGTGATCTAGAAACACAGTTAAGCAGTGAGTACAGTATGTTATTCTTCTTTTCTCTAGTCCCTCAATTAAACAACTTTTATACACGAGGGGAGGAGTCGGCCGGCCGTCCGGGCGATGTAAACAAAGTGAAGATAGGACTCTGAAAACTCTGAAAACATCACAGACAGTGGGACTCGGGTGTTACACCCATTGTAGACAGTCATGACTCACAGAGTTATTTTCAGAGGATATACTTGATTTCTATTATATTTAAGAGTGAAAAATCACATAGAAAGCCTTTAAAGTTGTTACATTACGAGAATAATTGTTAATTTAGTAGGTAACACGATATAATAACCATCATCTATAAAGGGTAAATAAGGGTAAATAGATAGTTAATTAACCATTAGTTAATAGTTATTTACTGTTAACAAACAATAAAATTATAGTTAATAATGTTTGATAATGATTTGTAATGCTATAATTTATGTTATGTTAACAGTTTATTGATGCACACATTATAACATTTCATACACTTTATAAAGTGTTAATGATGACCAAATGATTTATAAACCTTTAAGAGATGGTTTATAAAACATCTATAAACATTACAGAGATACATGGACCAGATATTTGTTCATGGTTTGTAAATATTTTCTAAAGTGTCTATTAACATTATTTGGATGGTTATTATAAAGTTGGAACTGATGTTTATAAAACTAACAATTGCTTTATACATGGTTTATAAGCCATTCATAAACAAAATGTGAATGACTACTACGTTTGCAGTGAGGGGTTCTTGAACCGGCACGATAGACTACATACATTTTGAGACCTGAGCATACTGCCCAACTTATGAAGGAGGTTATCGCTGGGAGTTTTGTTAATTACTTTTTATCTGATTCCCCCTGTTAGATTTGCTCTAGGGTAACTCTGCTTCAGCATTTTTAGATTAAAAGTGCATAGTGAAATCGAATATTTAATCCAATCAGGCTATGGAAGCCCATTTCCGCCAGTTGAAAATATTAAAATTTAAACTTTGTTGAGAATTTTTTATTGCCCATATTACATCAAAATGATGAGATAAAAAGTCAAAATTATGAGATGAAAAGTTAATGCACTCCAAAATAAATAAATACAAGTATTTTTTGCATTTTAGGGTTGCATTATGTCCACTCTGGTGGAAATTTCTGTAACTTCTTCAGAATTATGAATTTAAAATAAAATAATGTCACCTTGCATGTCCTAAAATTGCAAATTGCATTTTTTTTAAAAAAAACTGGTTACCTGGAACCATGGAAGGGTTAATATGGGCAAAAAAAAAATCTCAATAAATCTGTTGGGAAAGTTATAGGCTACATGCAGAGTGTTTTCATGGTCAGAAGACTAGAAAAGAGCTGTGAGTCCAGTCCATTTACCATTTTTTAAATAATGTAGTTAAACAAACCAAAGACTATTAAGTGCTTGCTCTTTAAAAACACTTTGGTATGTTTTTGTTGTAAAGGAGATAACACTTTAGGTGTGTTACTTTTTCATTTTACTTTAAGTGAGGCTTTAGATCAATTTAAAGACTAAAAGATTTGGGGGGAAGTTATTTGACAAAAAAAACAATTGGCTTAAAATAAATTCCAGTTTTATATATTTAAAAAAAATGTAGATTGTAGATTTAAATAGCCTACATTCAAATGAATAATGTGTAGGCTACTTCAAATCTCCATAGTAACCCAGGTTGCCAAGAGACGATTCGAAAATTAAGTAATTAAGTATTTTGAAACAAATCTCAGTGAGAGACAGCAGCAAATATTCACAGTGCTTTCAAAGTTTGATATTTTGGAGGATTTCTTCAACAAAGATCTTCATCAAGGACTTTTTGTTCTCCAAACATCGACTGAACATCATCACGAAGCTCAAGAGTGTCAACATGGATGACGTAAGATTGATTCTTTGAATAAAACTGTTTTACTGTCGACACGATCGTAACTTTGAGATTAAATGATGATTGATTAAAGTTTATTAAATGACATTTAAAACTCACATTAGCACATGACAGACCTTTGACACAAACTGAAAATAGTAACACAGTTTAATTTAAGGCTTCAGACCAGGTCGAGTTCAAATAGACAACAAAAAAATAACTAATGAAAGAAGGCTAACTTTGCCCCAGATGTTTATTGACATCCTTTATTATTTTCTCATCGTTAGGGTCTTAATTCATGAACTTTATTTCTGTTATTTTGGTCTAGGAGAGGCCTAGCTCATTTCTAATGTACATGTTGTAGCTTAAATACACTTTTAAATAAAGTTAGCTATATTTAAAAAGTAAACAGCATTTTAAATCTCCATAGTAACCTGCTGCAGGTTGCCATGGTGATAGACCAGATACGAAAATGAATAGATTCGAACAAAAACAAACTCAGAGACAGCAGAAAATATCCAAAGTGGTTTAAAAGTTTCATATTTTCGAGGATTTCTTCACTAAAGATCTTCATCGAAAATGTTTCTCCTGAATTCATCATCTCAGATTGATGATTTGAATAAAACTAGATCGTTTCTATTTAAAGTTCAATAAGATAACATGGACTTAGAGGTTTTTAAGACTATTCACTTTTTATCACAAACAGATATGAAAACATGTAATAAATTAAATATTAAAACATAATCATGTTAGCAGCTGCTTCTGTCGTGATCTTTATAAAAACTAAATGATTTTCTGTCAGACCTTTAACTGTTTTAAAACGCAAATAGTCGATTTCATTTATGTTGTGTTGAGAAAGAAACAGTGAAAGTAGTTTGGTTCAGGATCTTTAAGTTTGATCCTGAATGAATCTATGTGAGTGTAAACGTTAATAACACATTAAACCAACAATATATAGATATTAAAAAAATACTTTCTACTGTAAATACTCACAGAAATGTGACTTTTAATCATTTAATGAATAATTATTGATTGTTGTTCATAACTTTATAGTGTGAGGATGTGAGGACTTTATTTTTTAGAAAACATATTCTTCAGTTTATCAGAGGTTTACATTTTGGGATTGTTTCTGTCTTTTAGACGAACCAGCGATTCAGGATGGCCTACACCCTCGTCCAGGACCCGGACTGGTCCAGCCCGAGGGTGATCCTGAGGAGGATCCCGTCTTCAGCCGGCTCTTCAGGAGGTTCATTACCGAGGTCCCCGCCTGTAACTCCTCCTCGCTCTCCTTCCTCTCCTGCAGAGGTAATTATTCACTTATTTCCTTTGAACTCATCAGTTGGTTTGTATTTCATCTCAAGAATGATTGAAATCTTTTTTTAAACCTTAAAGTAAATCACTGATCCTTAACAACTTGAAGTTTCAGTAAAATTCTTGTTTTATTAAATACATTATTATTTAGAGGCTATTTAAAGTTCTATATAGAAACTCAAATATGAAACATATTCAAAAGTTACATATGAACTTTCTTTAAACCCTTGATCATTTTAACAGCTGTTTCTGTCATGATCTTTTTACAAACTAAATATTTATGTTGACTTATCTTTTTACTGGTTAAAAACCTCAATTTTTTGTATTAATATTGTGTTGTGGAAGAAACTGTGAAAGAAGTTTGGTTCAGATAATTCATTTTTTATCCAAAATCAATCTTTGATAGGTGAAGCACACCAACAACAAACATATAGGCTGACAGATATGTATTACAGCAAATACTTGTAGAAATGTGTTTGTTTGAATGACTTAAAGGAACACTTATTGAATGTTCTTAATAACTTCAGACTTTGAATGTTGAAATGTTGGTTTGTTTCTGTCTTTAGTGCTCCCACTGGACAGTCCACGACCCGGATCAGACCAGTCTGAGGCTCATCCTGCGGAGGGTCCCTGCAGCAGCCAGCTCTCCAGAACCGTCTCCACCCAGGTCCCCTTCTGTTTCTCCTCCTGCCTGTCCCTCGAACTGCTTGATCCTTGACCTTCAAGTGAGCTCCTCTTCTTCTTCCTCATCTTCCTCCTCTTCCTTCCCCCCTCCTCCCCTGCCTCCTCTTTCTCCTCCTCTCCCTCCTCTTCCTCCTCCTTCTTCCTCTCCCTCCTTTTCTCCCTCCTCCCCTCCCTCCCCTCCACCCCCCTCCTTCTCTCCCTCCTTCTCTCCCTCCTCCTCTCCTTCCTTCTCGTCCTCCTTCTCTCCCTCCTCCCCTCCCTCCCCTCCACCCCCCTCCTCCCCTCCCTCCCCTCCACCCCCCTCCTTCTCTCCCTCCGTCTCTTCCTCCTCTGTTCGGCATCATCAGAAGAGACCGGCTGCATGGGTGGAAGGAGAGCCTCCACGGAAGCGTCCTCACTAGAGATAAGCTCCCATGTTGGGTAGAATATGATAAGATAGAACAAGATAAGTTAAGTTTCGATAAGTTTCGATAAGTTAAGTTTAGATAAGTTTAGATAAGTTAAGTTAAGTTTAGATAAGTTAAGTTTAGATAAGTTTAGATAAGTTAAGCTTAGATACGTTTAGATAAGTTAAGTTTAGATAAGTTTTGATAAGTTTAGATAAGTTAAGTTAAGTTTAGATAAGATATTCTTGCAGACTAAGGTTGTGATGTGTGATGTAGTTTTCTCTCTTTAACTCTTTGGGCACTTCCTGTATGGTCTGATGACTTGGCACTTGATAACATCTCGCTCCTCTTTAGCTCCACCCTCTCCTCCAAATATGGTCACAGAAGAAAAAGTTGAATTTCAAAAATGCATTTCAGCATTATAATATTCATCTCCAGCATACGTCGTGGTTCACATATAGCGCTCCTCCTCAGCTCCTCAGCTCCTCAAAACATGTTCACCTGTGGCTCCAGGTAACAAAAGGCTTAAAAAGACAACAAACCAAAGTTTACATCACAGTGGCTACATCCATTTTAACGGTCTATGGTTGTGATGTGCTGTGATGTTATAACTCTTCTATAATGTGAAGAAAACTAGCTGTTTTAGCAGCTAATGAATTAATAAGAGGTCCTGACTTTTGGTCTAACTTCTTGCTCCTCACCAGCTCCTCCTCTCCTCCAAAAATCACAGAAATGTGAAAATGAAAGACCCAGGATTTCATTGAATAATTTAAACACTGTGCTCATGGTATCAGTGTCTTTGCTCACTGTACCTGGTATATTGTGTTGTTCTGTGTTTTAACACTGTTACATTGTTTGGTCGTACAACTTGGCTTTTGCCAGTGCTTCACTCCTCTTCAGCTCCACCGTTGTATTCAAACATGGTCACCTCCGTCTCCAGGTAACAAAAGGCTTTGACATGGCAACAAAATAATGAGTTCTATTACAGTGGGGTCATCTATTCATTTAACAAATCTATGGTTGTGATGTAATGTTCTGTTATCACTTTCTTTAGGCAGCTAATGAATTAGCCACATGCTAAAGAAGCATTTGCTAACCTCTGCTCCTCTCCAGCTCCTCCTCCAGCATTATACTGAACATCTCCTGCACAAAGTTGTTCTCATGTAGCGCTCCTCCTCAGCTCCACCCTCTCCTCAAGTCACCTGTGGCTCCAGGTAACAAACGCTTCCAAAAGGCAACAAAAGCGAGGGTTATATCACAGTGTTTACGTCAATGTTACAGTCTATGGTTGTGATGTGTTTGTGATGTTATCACCTTCTATCACTTAATGCAGAAACTCATTCTGGAAACTAGCTGTTTGAGCAGCGACTGAACTGATAAGAAGTAAGGACTTTTGGTCTGATAACTTGACATTTGCTAACTTCCTGCTCCTCTCCAGCTCCTCCTCCTCATGTCCAAATATGGTCGCATCAGAAAAAAAACCTGAATATGAAGTATGATAGAAACATAATCTAAATGTACCTGGCTTGTTACATTGTTTGAATCACTCTTGCATGGTTATCAGGATTGTGTGATGAGAAACCTGTTACTTTTAGTTCCTGGTACCTGCCATTCTCCTGCTGCTCTAACCTTTGAAATGAATGTGGGTAAGGGGCAAGTCAGCTGTTTTATGAACTCTTGCATCTTAGATAACTTCAGTCTCATACCACATTAATGTCATGAACATTGTGCTTACTAGCTATTTATCCAGGCTATTTGGTTATCTGGCCTCTTCTTGTATTGGCATTTGGTTCTAATGCACCTGTGTCTCCAGGTAACAACGGGCTTTAAAAAGGCAACAAACCAATGAGTTATATCACAGTGACAGCATCTATTCATGTTATTATGAACTTCTGGTTGCTCTCGCTGTAGGCACATAGCAGTGTGTTTACTCACTGAACATGAATCTTGTTTAGTGTTTGTCATTTATTGTCGCAGCTCTTGTTTGAGATTCAGGTTCAGGCTCCCTCACCAGCTCATCAACTAACAACAGGCTCAGACTGTCTGATAACTTTTTGATACGTTTCTGTTGGTAACCTCTGCTCCGCTTCGACTCCTCCTCTCATCCAAATACGGTAAACTCTGGATCTTAAGGCCTTAACAATAAAAAACTGGAAACTTGAAAACATAGTCAGGGGATATTAATGTGATTTTTTCAGATTTTATGTTTTTTCACATGATGTTGTGTTATTGTGTAAATATGTAATGTTGTGTTATATTACGTCATGTGTTGGCTTCTATTTTGTTGTTATTTGATTTTTTTCAGATAATATGTTTCTATATTATATTGTGTTTATGTGTTATGTGGTGTTATTCATGTCATGTGTTGTCTTGTTTTGTTGTGTTTTGTTGTGTCTTGTTGTGTCTTTGTGTGTTACGTTGTGTTGTGATGTGTTGTCTTGTCATGTGATGTGATCTGATGTGATGATTAATGATGTCACATAATATCAGGTCATGTGATGTGAGCTACATTTTGTTTCATCAAAATGAACTTTTTGGTTCATTGAATGTCCCAGCGTCTCTTTGATTCATTCCCTCAGCGGGCAGGTGGGATCTAAAAAAGGTGAGTTTGATTCCTACACAATTTTTGTTTTCAGCATGGAATCCTTTTTGATTCTTTTTTTTGTTTTTTTTCTTCAGGAACAGGAGGTGAAATCTAAAGAAGAGCCGTGAACAACAGAACAGAGGAGACAGGAAGCAGCACAGAGGACACAGACAGGATGAGGCTGAATGAACAGACCGACAACGAGAGAGAAGAAGAAAAGACGAGAGACAAGTGTCAATGGTAACTTCATGAAAACAGCTCTGAATATATTCTTAAGAAAACATTGCTCACTTTGAGGAACATTTCTCTGACATTAGATGAACTTCATTTGATTTGTGATGTATGTCCACTAAACCATTGTATTGTTTGTTTGTTTCAGCTGAGACCTCAAAGCAAACAGAGGACTCCATTTAAAGAAGAGACGGACGAGTTTGGAGACAACAAGAGGTCGGCACAACATCTAGAATCAGCTGCAAAAACAGAGTTTGCAAATCAAATCTGAATAAATATAGAGCCATGAATAATCTCTTCTGTCAACTGTTGGTATTTTCTCTTTATTTTGATGTAGGGGTCATTTATATATCCTTAATAATATCACCTTATTAAGGAAAAAACTGGTTTTCTCAAAAATGTTTAATATCCTGACTCTGAATTATTTAATTTGAAGTTTATGTTTTGCTGCTGTTATCATACCCAATATGATGCAATACTGAAATCCAACAGAGGAGTTGATCAAATTTCCAATTTCAAGTACATATTTGACAAAATGTCTGTTTAAAGACATTTAGATTTTCTTTTGGAGAAAGATCCACAGTGGAGAGTAATTGTGTCTGTATTGTGTCAAACGATATCAAAACATGGAAGAAAGAAGAAACTCTTTCCAGTGTTACAACCCGGCTCTGAGGCTGCAACAAAAACAGGAGTCGAAGACGAGGTCTACCAAAATAACACCACATTTATTTACAATGATCAAATGTGAGAACAAGGTGAGAGAGAGAGGGTCTGTCCTGAGAAGAGGATTGTATGGATGAGGACCAAGGTCATCCCCTGATTACGACCCTGCCTTGACCTGAACCTGTAACAGAGAATAAACAAGCAGCACGGTGTGGAGGGCTCGTCACACCAGAGTCACACATTTATTTTGTCTTTCAGCACTGCTCCTTCAATACAACATTTTGAATAATGACAATTCATTTGAGCTATGGTAAAAATGTTCTCCATGTAATGAGAAATCCCTGCACTTTAATTACAGGGTGTTATTTAAATGATCTTTGACTTGATGAAAGTTGACATTTCTCCAGGACAATGTTTCACAAACCATTTCAAATCAAACTGAGACCTGAAAACTTTTCATATAGCATATAACACACAAAAAAAGGTCTATTCAATCTTCAGGAACTCTTTTTAACAACAAAGTCAAAGAAATGATTACTCGTGTATTAATCCTGGTTTCCTTCCAACACACACAAAGATGTTCTTTGTATTTAAAACAAATAAACTTCTGTAACAAATATCCCCTGGCATAGCTCTAATTTACAAGAAAAAGATTGTACAAGTCCAGGACATTACAGACCAATTGCATTAAAATGTGCAAAATAATGGAGAAAATGATCAATGACATGTTTACATGGCAAATAAAGGATACATGTGTCAATGTGGTTTAAGGAGAGGATCCAGCTTAATGTTTGGAACATGATGTTAGGAAAGTGCATGTAAGCAGTAGATTGAAACTAGGACACAATAGGAAATAGACAATGGGAAAACAAAACATGGTCGGCCTAAAGCAAGTTCAAATTACGAGATAAAAAGTCATGTTGGCCAAATGAGAAAAGGCCAAAGTCAAAATAGTGTGACAAAAAAAGTACATCATTTGATACATCAAAATGTCACAAGTCATAATGTAAGACAACAACCATCATTCTGAAATTTAAAAAAAAAGTCCATTGCATGTCTATGACAGTGTCACAATATTAACTCACTACGGGGAAACATTTCCATCTTAAGCAGGGTCCTGTGTTTTGTGGACATATGCTGAATTTTCAAAAAGAAAAAGCTACAGAAGTTCAAATGGAATAAAAAGGTCCTTGCACATCTTAAAAGTTTGCCCATGAAGGCAGAACAGCAACAAGGCAGGACTAAGCCTTGCACACATGGGAAAGAAACTGTCATGAAGTGGAAAACAAGGAACTGGACCCAATTGCAGATATGGAAGTAAAATATTGAATTAAACAAAAAGACAAAAAAACGTTCAAAATCCGAAAAGGGAAACAAGGAGCCACTAGGCAAACACTGGGAGTCACTCAGAAGCACAGGTAAGTATTTTTTTTTTTTTTATTATTAGATGCAATAGCGTGACAAACTGGGGACAAATACATGACAAGAAAACAAACAGACAAGGTCAGGACAGCTACGACAAAATACAATCAAAAAAATAGAGACAGCAAAATACTGAGACATGCATGAGTTGCATATGAAAATATATAAATCAGTTGAAGAATCTATAAAGAGCTATATGCTGATGTTTTGAGCCGTGGTGACTGGTGGTCTTCTATATTCTGAAAAGTATCTTAAGAGATATACTGTATGTTTTATCTATCATGAACTTCACTACTTCTGTCTTACAGTACGCTCTGTACATAGTCATGGAAGCACCCTGTGATTTCAGTGAGGTAGTATGACACATGACATATGAATACAAGAGGCTTTTGGCTACATATTAAACCCATCCTATGATTTCATTTTTGTAGGAAAATATGCAGCAAATAAGGCGTTGGTACTTGGATTGGCCGGCCCACGGACTAATAGAGTTCACCGAGTGGCTCACTTACAAACTCATGAAACTCACCCTAACCCAAATCACTCAAAGACAACAACAGAAAGTTAACCCTTAGTAGTGACTTGATGAGACAACTAGATATGATTGTATTTGTTATGTTTCAATCATCTTCTTTAGGCATAAAATGAGTTCTAACTATCTTTCAATAACTTGAGTTACACCTCCACTACATATATGTTGTTTTTAAAATAGAGGAGTGTTTTTAAAATAGAGGAATGTGTCATAGTTAAACCTAGGCTACATTTAGCAATATCATCAAGCAGGCATCCAAAAGAAATATTATATTGTTTTTTACCCAGCCATTCATTCCACTTTATCACAGTCAGGTGATCTCTTAGCAGGTCCTTGGTGCGATTCCCCCCCGAGTCTTCTGATGGTCTCCTTCTAGTCAACATTAACTTAAAGGTTTGTAAAATATAGTGTTTTCAATACTGTTATTGGTGTGCAAAAAAAATATCTTCTATAGGTCATCTATGAAACATTTAATGGGACGCACAAACATGGCGTGGATAATGCTTTTAGATGCTAAACAAACCAATTATTAATCATTGATAAAATATTAATTATCTATCTAAAACATATTTATAGATGCTTTACAAAGTATTAATAAGGGATTATAATCTTCAGTTCCAACTTTATAATAACCATCCAAATAATGTTAATAGACGCTTTATAAAATATTTACAAACCATGAACAAATATCTGGTCCATGTATCTCTGTAATGTTTATAGATGTTTTATAAACCATCTCTTAAAGGTTTATAAATCATTTGGTCATCATTAACAAACACTTTATAAAGTGTATGAAATGTTATAAGGTTTGTGTTTTGATTGTCGCACCGTGAAGAGAGACGTTGGTTTTCTTTGGAGTTTGTTTCCTTATTTGTTTTCGAGGCCCGTGGTAAAACCCAGAGCGGAGTTTTTGTTTTGTATTTGAACATTGAACTGAAATGGACTGAACTGTGGGTTGTGGGTACACCGGAGCAGATTTTTTTTCGGAACGGGAGTGAACTTTGATTTAGAAACAGAGACTGTGAAACACGCACACACAGTGCGCACATTCATTTTGTTTGCAGTGTGGTTGATACCTGTGAAAATATATATTATTGAAATCGCATTGTTGTTTTGTTTGATTGTTTTGTGGCTCTTGCTTATGTCCTATTTTGTGCAGGTTGGCTATTTTTTGTTTGCATTTAAATATTATTTGTCAGACTTGACTCTGACTGGCACCCCAAAAATTAAAACCTTGTCAAACCTGCTACAGTGTGTATCAATAAACTGTTAACATAACATAAATTATAGCATTACAAATCATTATCAAACATTATTAACTATAATTTAATTGTTTGTTAACAGTAAATAACTATTAGCTAATGGTTAATTAGTGGGATTCTGGTAAATGATGATTTTTCAGCTTTGGTCTTGACTTGGTCTCGCCCTGCCTTAGTCTTGGTCTTGACTTGGTCTCGATCCCTTCATGTTTTGGTCTTGTCTTGGTCTCGGAGCACTCTAGTCTTAGTTATTTCTTGGTCTTGGTTAGTGAGGTCTTGACTACAACCGTAGCGCGCACTAACCCCTAGGCTACCAGCACCCTGAAACAGAGAATCTTTAAAGCTAAATAAATTCTTTCAAACATTATTTTTGTAATGTCTTGATTCAAATAATAAAAAGGGTAAAAATGTTTGAGTTTTGTACTCTTTCTGTTGCTTCATAATAAAAACGATTGGACGACAGATCGTTGTCATATCAAGGTTCATTGGTTTATACACAGTCAGCTTCCTATCACAGACAATATGTACAGAGATGGCTCAAAGAAAGCTACAGCCATTGGATATGAATATTCTGCTTATTACAGTAAATAAACTATAAAGCTGCAACACCTAAACTTCTCAGTGGCTTCAAGGAATGTAAGGAGTCTTTGCTTAGGAGAACTTAGGCCAGAACAAAAGGAGCATAAAGGGTCGAACTTCTTACAGAAAATCTACCTCTCCGAGAATCTCTTAAAGTTGATTTACTGACCACATGGAGTTTAATGTTCAACAGAGATAGTTTGAAGTTCATGGCATGTTTGGATTATTTTCAATCAAACATTGTTTCACTCTATTATAATAAGACAAATTCTTGTATGCTCTAATCATCATGTAGCTGCTTTATCAAACTGAAACCTTTTTTTTATTGAGTTAACAGAGAACAGGGTTGTTGGCAGTTCCTGTTCCTGTTGAGTTTATAGAGAGTGTGTGTTAAGTTTTCGCTCAGGAGAAGAAGACAATACTGACAGATAAACTCGCTGCCACTAAAACAACCAGCAGTAGCAGTAAGACCACAAAGACGGGGCTGCGCTGACACAGAGGCCTTCGCTCCTCCTGCTGCTCCTCGTCGATGGACGTCAGAGCCAGAGAGGTGCTGTCTGAGCCGCTCAGCTGCTCCACATGCTTCGGCCCCCGAGGCTCCACCATCCAGCGCAGCACGTTCACCTTCATCTCCATGTCCTCGATCATGTTGTCGATCTGGCTGATCTCCTTCTCCATGCTGCCGCGCTCCTGGACCTCCAGACCTGTAGGGAGGCTGGAGGTCTGAGCCTGGTTCAGGTCCGGCAGGCTGAGAGCCCGAGCGCACACCTCGCTGCCTCCTCCTGCAAAAAAAGAATCAACATTTGGTTCAGTGAAGGCAGGGAAATAACAGAACCAGTACTTCTCTTCAACAACAAACATTCAATTTTATCCCCTGATGGAGAGAGGATTTAAAAAAGGTCTATCTGGTAGGGGAGAGGGGGATACGATGAGACTGTTATGTTGTTTTCCAGGCAAGAAAGATGGGACAGAGGTACAATGAAAACGTCTACTCTTCATGTGGGATGTCCCTTATCAACTGAAAATACAACGATGAATATGTGACAAAGTGCCTTGAAAATATACCTCCTGAAAAAAAAGTGTTCCAGTGGCTTGAGTCAGTGGGTGGAATGAGCCATCCAGGGGTTAAAGAAGCAGTATGTAACTCTGAGCCCTAGTGTTTAAAATGGGTACTGCAGTCCAAATTCTAAACATTGTAGAGAGCTGTCTCCCCAAAAAAACGCCTACCTTCTCTGGTCCAAACAAATCCAGAGCATTCAGGAGCAAAATCTAAAGTTAGAAGGAGGACATACTGGCTGCTGCATTGTTGTCAGAGAAGCCAGCACTTCAACATAGCATGTTTCCTTAATGTCTGATCAGATCAGGTCACTTTCTTCACTCTCTACACATCTTACTGACTGGTCCTTTAAATATTTATGATATTACCTCCAAAGATTCACAACAGATTTTAAGATTGTGAAACACTTTTCCATACCCTGTTTTACAACAATACAATCTCCGTTGTTCTAATGGTCAAAAGTGTAGGAATGAATCCAGCAAAAATTGCAGGCCAACTCCTGCACACTTACCTTGGAGGCCGGTCTTCACCAGGGTTTTTGCATCAGCCAGACAGAAGGTGTCCCCCATGTTGAGCACTTTGCACATGTCGAGGTGGAGGAGCTCCAGGCTGGAGGAGAAGGCCACCCAGAGGAGCTCCATCTCCTTACGCTGCTCCTCGGGGAGGCTCTTGTTTCTGAGGTGTGAGGTCAGGTGACTACAGATGTCCACGGCTAACTTCTGAGCCTTTTCTCGCGTTTGCCGAAGCTCATCTCGAAGCTGCAAGCTGTCTGTGCAGCTACCAACACACGAGGCCAGGTGTCTGTAACACGCCACCACCTGAGCAAGGAAAGGGAAGAGTTAAATCTGTTCATCAAGAGAAGCTGTGTTGCTGCTAAGACACATGGTGAGCTGCTTGGAGTTAATATGGCCATTGTGTGTTCTTGTGTCCTTGACATATATATCTGAGTGAAGAGATTACTTGGAGGAGCAGAACACTCCTGCTTACTCAGGGACGCTTTACAAACACATCTTGCTCCTGACTATTATTTTACAAACAGGATGTAGATGCAGAACCCACACCTTTTTTTAAGATGTGATGACAGTTTCCAAGTTTGCATTGTTGTGTCAGTGAACATGTCCCTGATCTAGTTTGCAGTTTACCACGAATTACAGTTTGAAAGATAATTATGGGATCTTAAAGTTTGGCCTTTTTTTTTAGATATTTGGGGGTTTAGATAGATCGACTTAGCGGGGAGCAGTTATTGCTGCAACTTAAAGGTGACATGTCCTCCTCATCTTCTTCAGTGTAAGTCTCAGAGCTCCTCAAAACATGTGTGTGAAGTTTCTAGTTCTAAATCCACTCTGATCCTGTATTTGATCATGTCTATAAACCCCTCTATTTCAGCCCTGCTCAGAACAGGCTGTTTCTGTGTCTGTACCTTTAAATATGTAAATGAGCTGTGTCTGACCACGCCCCCTCTCTGGAAGGGCTTGGTTGTCTCGGTCTTTCTCTCTCCATGTCCTATTGTTTACGGTAAGAAGGCAGACTTAGAGGGCAGAACAAACACCTAACTGTGGGAGTGTCACCCACCTGGGGGAGGGGCTACTGCCCTTTGTGATGTCATGAAGGGAAAATCTCCAAACGGCCTGTTTGAGCACACATTTTCTGAAAAGTGGAGCAGGTAAAAGACGGAGAGGATGGACTTTTCTCATCATTGAGGGGTTTGTAGACAGACTAGAGACACATATTAGAGTTAGAAAAACTTAAAATGAGAGGATCTGCAGACTTTATTTTATTTAAAAAATACTTTAAATAATCTCATTATCGTTGATCTATTTATGTATAAACCAACATAATCTTGTGCACTCAGATTTCAGACATTAAAGGAGCAAACGGGACAATAACTAGGAGTTTACTTTTTTTGTGGCCGCTCATCTTATATGGAGTTTATATTCTCCTGTGCATGATTTGACTTTGACTTTATCACTCAGATTAAATCTTTAAAAATGTATTTTTTGGCTTTTTTTTGTGCCTTTAATGGAGAGATAGGACAGTGGATAGAGTCTGAAATCAGGGAGAGAGAGAATGGGGAATGACATGCAGGAAAGGAGCCACAGGTGGGAGTTGAACCTGGGCCGCCCGTTTGGAGGACTATAGCCTCCATACATGGGGGGCGGGCACTAACCACTGCAGAATAAATCTTAAATCACATTTTGTAACATTTACAGCACGAATACTGCAGTGGATTATGGGTCAAACTACAGTAAAACAAAACAACAGTGTGTGCCTTTATCTCAGTGATGGAGCCGTTATAAAGATGCAGCGGACCAAGAAGGTTATTTCACTGAGTGCTCTTTTAGCTGCAGGGGGAAACATGTTGTGATGTCTTAGGTTCGTTTTGACTGATAAATATTAACACAAGATTAAAAAATGTAAGCTATCATATCTGCTAATGCAATATACTTATGTTTTTTTTTTTATTGGAGATCTTTCCAGCCTTCTGCATCTGCCAGTTTAAAGACAATTCTGTAATGTTTGAGTATGAAAAGGATTTTCAGGAAAGTCTCCAAGCACAGACTTTAACTTCTTTAACGTTTTACATCGGCATTAAAAAGACTTTGCACAAATAAAAAGAGCAGCTGACCTTCACCAAAGAATCCACCAGAGCCTTCCCATCAGCCAAAGCCTTCTCCGTGCCCACCGTGCATCCATCGCTCACTTTGTTGTTTATGAGCGGCATGAGGAGGACCGGTCCACAGTCTTCAGACACACAACAGACCAGATTCTGGCCCGCCGGCCCCCTTCACTTCCCCCGGCTGCCCCTGCTCCTCTTCTCCTCCTCCTGGAAGATGCTTCATTCACCGGCTCAGGGTCGAGATAGACTCAGCTCCACAGCAGCATGATGCATCCCCGTATCCCACTCCAGCCACTAAAGTAGAGTTAAAGGTGAACATGCTCCTAAGGGTTCAAAAATAAAACACAAGAGAAAGAGTCTAAAAAAGTGAAGAGGAGAAAGTGTAGCAGTCTAAGCAAGGTGCTAATCCTGTGATTGACCCCTTTGGACTGACGCAGGCTTACACCAACAGCTAATCTCATTAAGTATCACCAGAGAGATGGATGAGCAGCTGGCCGTCTATGCTACAATGACCCTTAACTGAGAGGAGGCTGCTGCGAAAGAAAGAAAGAATAAATTACTCGTACTGGTTACAGACTAATAATTAAATAGTGATGCACTTAAGAGAGGGGAAGTGGCACATGCTTTCTTTGCACCGCCAAGATCTTTTGTGCGTCTTCCCCTCAGGCTCTGGGTAATGGACGGCCTCATTTGACCAGATATGATATGAGGTTCAGTGAGTTTCCAGCATGAATTCCCTGGCGTGACATTTCTATAGCGGTGAACAACAGGGCTTCTATATGTGGAAAAATCACCGCACGAGAAAAGGAACAATATCAGAGCGTGTGGTGGCCAATAAATGACCCCAAAGCGGTGGACAGCAATTCTTGTTTTTGTTCCTAGAAGGTTGAGTGTGACACATTTACAGAGACAATCCTTGAGAGATAACCCTTTACAGAGGAAGATGTATATTCTGATACCAGAAACAGCTGCTCATCTCCAGTGATAAAAACAGGACACACTTGGCAGCAGAGTTACTGCTCTGAAGATGAGGTTTTTCATTTAGTTATCTTTTTTCCAACCCGACCGATTAATCTGCCAACCGATATTAGCATTTCAAGTGACTGTGGCTATCAGCTAATTTTATCTCAGATATGCACTGATATTACTTGATTTATTCACCAGTGACATAGCATTTAATTTGAGTTTCATTGTATGACACTGGTAGTTCTCTTTCACCAGCAGAGGGCGCTGTATGGATTACAACAGTCATCACTCTCCAGAGTGTGGAGCGGTGAGGCACTTACATGCGCAGTTACTTGCCAGCTGAGTGACCATCTTGTCTTCATAATATATCTTTTCCACAAGTGTTTGATAACTGAGGGATCAACTCAATAAATATTTATATCTCTCTCTCTCTCTCTACAGATCTAAAAGATATTGCCCGATATATCGGTATCACATCACATGTGGTCGCCAAGAAATGATCTCAAAGCGGTGGACAAAAGTTTCAAAGATTCTAATTTTATTAAAAGAAAACACAAAACATTTAAAAACTCTGAATAAAATTAATTAAGAGTCACGCATGCCTCTCTCATTTCACGGTGCCTGAAATCGACTGCGAGTCGTGTTTTCACACATGTGGAGTCCTGGCCGTCTTCCTGAGCGTTCGGCCGGAGGTCGTCCTCCGCGGAGAAGTCACCGCCTCCCGGATGTTGGCGAGCAGGCCACGTTTGGTTTTTGGCTGCACAGGAGACGTCTGGGAGAGCTTGGTGAGGTCTGCCTTCAGAGAGACAATCTCCCTGTCCTTCTCAAGGTTTTGCCGCAGGACGTCCTCCAAAGATTTGCTCTGAATCGGAAAGAAAGACCAGTATCCCGTCAAACAGCTGAGTATTAAAGCTCGTCCTGAACAATTCTACAGCCTGCCTCTGAAATCTTTGCTCTTCCAGCTGCCTCTCACATGGAAAGGTTTTCCTCGATGAAACAGCAGGGGGCAACATTGGACCGTTAAGATGAACGTCAAAGAGGATTTTAAAAAGAGACGTCCAACATACTTTCTCTACAAGTGCTCATGTTATATTACCAACATTATTACTGATGCGCTCCCATGACAAGCAACGCCCGCTTTACAAATCTAGCAGGTGATCCTTTTCTTTTCAAAGTTGAGGGTGCAATCCTACCAGACTTCAGAAGCCAACATGCTACACTTTGTTTTCACTGTTCTTCAAACTCAACTCTCAGCAGAGATAGTCAGGATGTGAGGCGGCTCAGTCCTCAGCATCTTAGATCCTTAAAACCCTGTGATAACGTAACCAACGAGAGATCGACTAACTGTTGCACCCCTTCAGTTCAAACATCCGCTCATTACGACTTCTCAGAAATATTCAAAAGGAGGAAAAAGTCTGAATGAAACATTCAGCCGTTTGTGGCTCACCATGAACATTTCTGGGCAACTTCCAGGAGGTTTGTTCATGTGTGAAAAATTCTGTGATTGGAAAGTTCTGGATAATCTCTTCCTCACCTGATCGTCAGCCTTCCTCAGCAGAACCTCCAGATCAGTGGACTTCTCCAGGAAACCGTCTCTGACCTTCTGCAGCGTGTCGCTGAGCTCCATCAGCCGTCTCTCCAGGGACAGGATCAACTGAAACAAACATGAAAGAGAAAACTCAGAATGTGATGACACAACCATGACTGGATACTGAATTTTAAATTTGTCCTTGTTACCTGTTGTTTATCCTCGCACATCCTCTCGATGGCACATTTCTCTCTGTAGAGCCGGTTGCATCGATCGTCTGCTGTCAGGACGGAGTGAGCCGAGTAAAGTTCACAATGAAAGCCGTCAGTTAGTGAGATCATTGTGGGGGAAAAAAAGGACAGACAATCATCCATAAACATGTCAAAATAAATAGGAAAACAAATACAGAGCTCACTACAATGCACCTCAAACTACCTAAAAACAACACCCGCTGACCTGCTGAGTCCGTAGCTTTCTGAGGTGGAGTTTGGCTCGACTGGTCGGCTGTTTGAACTGAACATGCTCCTCCTCTGCTGCTGGATGTTAAACTCTCCAGCTCCGACACTTTACGCTTAAGGGCCTGCATAGTTCGTGCAAATGGAAGTTTTAGTTTCAGGACAGGACAGAGCTGATCAGGCCCTGCAGTAGGCTGTATATAAGAAACTCCTCCCCCTCTTTCTGCTCTCTGACTTTAAACAGGAGCATCATTTACTGAATGAACATCATGCTGTGTTGAAGAAGACAATTCAAAACAATCTTTACCAAGGGAATAAATCAGCTGACAAGTAGAAACATTTGATCAGACTTCAGTACCAGTGGAGTCGCCCCCTGCTGGACATGTCTTGTACTTTAGCTTCAAATATTTCTCACCCGTTGAAGTGTCTGACGACTGTTCAAATGACAAACCTCCACTTTCTCCTGCTCAGCGACGAACTCGTCGAGCGGCACGTAGTCGTCTTCCAGGTTGTTCATGGCGCTCTGGTAGGCGTGCTCTTTGATTGCATCTTTGTACATCTCAAACGTGTTCTCCAGCTTTTCCTGGTAGCTCTCCTTCAGCTCCTCTATCTGCCGACTGAACATTGAACACAGAGGCAGCTGTGGGCATGAATTCCAGAGTTCTGCATTACTCATCAAACTTTCACAAAGAAACTTAACCTACGTGCGGAGTTCCTCGCTCTCCATGATCTGCTGCAACATGGCGTCTCCCATTTCTTTACGGATCTCCATTTCCTGAACCAGATTTCTCCTTCGCTCTACCAGCAGTTTTGATCGCAGATTCTCAATCATACTCACGATCTCCTGGGAGAGAATCAAATATTTACAGGAGTTACATTTAAAAAAAATGCAATTTAAGATTTATTTTGTGTCTTTAACCAAAAGATGCTGCCAGAGAAATAGAGGGGACAGTGTCTAAATTGCACAAATACGTTGCCAACGTTTCAGTATAGAAACATGGCTAACATATTTGTGCAATGTAGCCAGTGTGCAGGAGTTTGCCTGCAAGTTTTTTTTTTTAAAGATTAATTTTTTGGGCTTTTCGTGCCTTTAATGCAGAGAGAGGACAGTGGATAGAGTTGGAAACCAGGGAGAGAGAGTGGGGAATGAAATGCGGAAAGGGGCCATGGGTGGAAGCGAACCCGGGCCTACCGCTCGAGACGAGAGTCTCAATACATGGGACGCGCACCCTAACCGTTGCGCCACCAGCGCGCCCCTGCCTGCAAGTTTTGCTAATTAAAAACAAGAAATTACCCAAATGTGGTGCCTGTAGGACTTTCATTTTTGTTGCTGTGGTAGCGATAATGGAAATAATAAACCTGGAAAGCCTAAATTGAACGCAGCAGTTCTTTGAGCTAGACGCTCAGAATTCTGGGGCGGCGGTAGCCTAGTGGTTAAGCGTGTGCACCCCATGCACAGAGGCTGAAGTCCTCCAAGCGGATGGCTGGGGTTTGAATCCGACCTGTGGCTCCTACTCTCTCTCTGATTTCTGAATCTATAAACTGTCTAAATAAAAAAAGGCATAGAAAAACACAAAAATGATTATAAGTCAGTTGCACCAACTACTCCCAGGCTTACTATGGATGCCTATCAGAATGCATTGCTAGGATATGCTGTTACATCTCTCTGGAGGTCTGGGGGAAATGAGTTATAATCACAGCTGACTCCACTTCAGTGGGGAGGTGAACATAACGTCCTGTGGGTGGAACCGGCCTCTGGTGTTTAGCATGGTTATCTTATTTTATTTTTTAGCTCACTGGCTAAAGCTAGTTTAGCTCTTGGCAGCACAGAGGAAAAAGGGCAGGGACTGCAGAAGGGTACATTTAGGAATATCTAAAATATTACAACTGAGAAAATGAGTAAGAAATGTCTTGTGTGTGACTTGTTTTTGTAAAATGTTTTACATGCTGAGGCAGCAGAGACATGTCAGCCTCGTCTTCCTCATCCAGCAGCTCATCCTCAGACAGGTAGCTCTCCAGGGCCTGGCTGTCAATCGACCCGTTCCTCACCAGAGGTTTCCCATCGCGGCCGACCAAACACGGAGCCAGAGATTCCAGGTGTTTGTCTGTAATGACCTGGACCACCTACAGACAGCACAGGTGGGATCAGAATGTGATGCCGCTTCTTTTCAAACATTATTCAACGACTCTGACTGACCCGTTTGGCCACAGCGGAGAACTTCATCACATGCAGAGTCTCGTCGTACGTAGAGGCACACTGGTTAATGTTGACGATCATCGATGCTCGCCCTTTACCGCAGAAGACAGCCTGGAAGAGCTTTGTGAGTTTACTCTCTCTGAAAGGAATGTAGCTGCTCTTCATCCTGACCACAAACACAGATGAACACGAGGGTTATAAGAAGATTTGCAGCTGGTTACAAACACCTGACCACCTGTAGGCCTACCTGTCGGTCTGGTTGTTACGGAGAGCGTTGATGCACTTCCCCAGAATGAGCAGAGAGTTGTTGATGTTTCCCGCCTCCTTCAGTCTCTCCCCGAACGTTTTGGTTTTGTTGCATCTTTCTGAGCCGGCCAGGTCACACAGAGAAAACCTAAGAAACAAAATGTGATTTAGAAGGATTCATTTCTGTAATGGAGCTCCTCTCATGACGCTGCATCTACCAGAGCTCCGATACTGGACCGGACAGTCAAGTACCAACAACGTTACATCACCTCCCATCATGTCTTCATCACTGACATGCTGTTAGCTTGTAAGAATAAACAGACAAATGACTAAAATGCAGAACACTGTATTACTATGCGTTAACTGCACACAGGTAAAATATAAACAACATGAACTCACTCTGAGATCCTTCTTACTGTGCTGCAGTCATCGATCTTCAGTAACTTCATGGTGAATATGCTGTGGCTGTGAGTGAAGCTGGTGTCAGTTTAAAAACAGTCAAATGTAAAGATTGAAAGTTAAAGTGTGATGGAGCGAGAGTTTGCCTTCTGCTGGACGACTGGTTCATCTTAGTGGCTGCTGCACTTCTGTTCCTGTTTCCAAACTGAAGCAGTCTGCTGGCTTCTCCCAGAGTCTGGATGTTTATCCACCTTAGATCTGAAGAAAGTGTTTTTAAGAATCTGTCATGCATTGTTTTTTAAACTGAATTTTAAGCCTTTAGCGACACAGAGATTGTTGCAGTCAACTGAAAAACCCCTCTCACCTTTAACGTAAGCATTCCCAGCCCCGTCGTCACACACTCTCAGAGAAGCTCGTTTCTTAGATTTGGAGCAGAGTGAAGGTTGAAGCAGGTCGTACACACACTCGTTGTAGATCTCAAAGAATGCAACCCACAGTGCAAACTGACTGCTGTCTGTTTCTGTTGAGTTATTTACAGACACCAAAAGGAGACAGAATGAAATGAGGACAGAGGGAAACAAAGACGGCTGATATCATGCAGTGTCGCCTTTTTAACACTTTTCTGTCAGAATTACTTTAAAACAGTTTTAAAATGCAAGACAATAACATAGCAGTGTGTGATTTGAATGAGGACTACCGGCTTCATCGCAGTATAAAGAGGAGGAGAGAGCCGAGCTGGAGTAGGACAAAGACTCTGATCCACTGCTGGCTCTGAGAGGATCACAATCCTGGAGGAGCAAAGAAATCTGCACGTTACATCATCACATTTCAGTTGCATTTAAGTTACCAGCTTCTTCTGTTTTTTTTTTTGCAAAACCTGAATAAACATTGGACATTAAGTTAACTCACCTCTTTCAGTGAAACAAAAATGGCTGCTTTAGAATATCTCTCCTGTTTGACTTGGTCAGGATCCAGGTATTGAGCATCGTTCCTGAGGTAAGGTTTCAGGTCCATCCCCTCATACTGACGGCCTCCGATGTGCTGAAAGGTGGCATCCAACACCCGAGGGAGGATCCCCGGCTCTTTAGGTCTTCCTGAAACATTTAACAGCACAAGGACTTGCAGGAGAACTGTGCAGGACTTGTTATCGTTGTTGTCGTTTGCATCTTTACCTTGGATTGTGAACGTCTTCCCAGCATTGGTGACTCCATAGCTGAATATCAGAGCGTTCTCCCCGTCCAAGAAATCAGACATTTGAGCTTTGACCGTGTCCTCGAACAGCTCAGACTGAGTCGTCTCTGGACCAAAAATCTGAACTCAGACAGAAAGATGTTGGGTCAGAGAGGACAGGTGCATCAGCGTTAACAGATAAACGTGCTCCTGCAGGTGAACTGTGCTGTGGTTTCAGATGACACACACCTGTGAGAAGGAGAATTTGTGGATGGACATGCCGATGCCTCTCTCACTGCTCTTCATGGTGGCAGAACCTTTAGGTGCATTCAGGGTCACCGTCTGGCTGCTTTCAATCGCCACACAACCCTGGGAGAGCAAAGGTTATGGATCTTTATTACGGGTTAAGGAGCTCAGGGGTAAGAAGTGAAAAAGTGAGCTTACTATATGATCAGACATTAACCTTCTAAGATTCTGGCCTTGAATGGTCTGGATTTGTTTGGACAAGAGAAGGGAGACAGTTTTAAGACTTTAGATTTAGGGAGTCTTTAGTGAAAGCAGAGCAGACTGTTCACTCTGCAGAGGGGGTTTGAATTTAGGTGGAAGTAAGCTGGTTGTAAAAGCAGAACTTTAGAGACTTTTTTTATTTTTTAAAGGATTCCTAAAGAGAAGCCACACCCTGTGTACAGTCAGGCCGCTGTGAGTGTTTGGGCAAGGCAGAGCTTCATCTTCAACCAACCGTGTTTCTGCTCAACAACAGCACTTCAACATGCTATGTTGAAGTGCTGGCTTCTCTGACAACAATGCAGCAGCCAGTATGTCCTCCTAACTTTTGTGTTGGACGCCCCTCAGTTTGTCAGATATGAGAGCAGTTATCAGGTCAACAGGTGTTGCAGTGATGGAAGCAGGCAAGAGAAGTGGTTCAGATAGAAGTGATTGTACCCGACCTAAAAAGCCTCTGCATGTTTCTAATAAGCTCCACGAGCAGAAACGTGCTCAAACTAGGATCAATATTGGAGATGCTTTTGAAAAATGGAGAGAGGTTAGAACACAGAAAGGTTTACAGACCCATGCAGAGCTGGATAAACACTGAAGCTTCAGTGTCCACCACATGGTGACCTGTGTGAGCATGGACTCTGAATGTATATCCAGCTCTGTACCTGATCCTCGTTGTCAGCGAGCTCCTCTCTGGAGAAAGGCCGGACTCTGAGGTACACTCTCATCGTCTGCTGCTCTGCAACACCTGGAGCTTCAACCTACAAACAAAAAGAACAACAATCAGACCACAAATTCACATCTCAGTGTGTTTTCAAAAGGTTCACTGCATGGCCACAAACATCTAAACAAGCGACCTTTCCTCACAATCAGGATTTATTTGACTCAAATGTTTAAGTACAAAATAAAATAATTGGATGAAATCACGTAACCTGTTGGGATGAGGTGCTGACAGGATGATCACGGTCCTTGTCCACAGGCTGCATGTGGTCTCCTTCTTCATGAGTCAGATCAAAAACTTCACTCATCTTGAGCTCCAAAGTGTTCTTGTTAGTCCATGCACTGATTGACTTTATGCTCCAATGAAGATGTCACAGCGTCTGACTCTTTGAAAGAGAGTCCACGGGGATGTTCTGTCTGTAAAAGGAGTTATTTCAGCAGCATGTGGGTCTGCTGGTGTTGCCAAACTGAAACCAAAAGAGAGCTAGTCATCAGGTGTAATTGGAAGCAGGTGTGATGTCAAGCAGATGAACATGAGCAGCCTCAGTCACTTCACAAGCCTAGGTACAAAGTCAAACATCAAAACATGTTTAATTCACTCTGAGCGGTATCAACTTTTCTGTTTTATTCATATAAAGACAAAACTTCTGAAACTGAAGGCTAAAAAAGTCCTGAGATTTGTCTTCCTGGGTCACTTAAAGCTACGACAAAATCTGTGCTTACAAAGCTTCTCATTTTCACAGGAGCTTCAAAACGGAGCCAAAATGGCCGTTTTTCTTAAATTTAAATAATCAGAAAGGGGCTGAGGCGCAAATAGAAAGGCTACCTGGGGTCAGCACCAAAGATGGGGACTCAAGTTTGTTCATATTACACACATACAGTGAGCAGGCCAGAAAGCTTGGCATTATTTTGGATTCTGACCTTAGCTCTGCCATCCATATGTCCAACAGAGAAATGAGTCCATGCATTCATCTCAACCAGTTTAGATTACTGTAACACTCTTTATGCTGGGTTATCCAAACAATCTGTAGGAAGACTTCAGTTTATTCAAAATTCAGCAGCCAGAGTCCTGACCCAAACAAGAAAATGTGATCATATCACTCCGGTCCTCAAAACACTCCAACACAGAATCACCTTCAAAATCAAATAACTATAGTCCATAAAGCACTCAATGATTCAGCACCGAGTTTCCCGCATGTAATTCCTCTCTCTCTCTCTCTCTCTCTCTCTCTCTCTCTCTCTTTCCCCTGTCTCTATCCACTGTCCTGTCTCTAAATTAAGGCACAAAAAGCCCCCCAAAAAAAAAATCTCACAAAAAAAGTACATCATAGTACACAACTGTTAGGTCATTGGACGATACATTTAATCAACACATCTTGCAAACGATTTTAATGTTCATCACACGAAATGCAAAGTCAGAAATTAATTTCTGAATAATTTCATAATGATAAAAACTAAATAAAGTAACATATATTTAATAATTAAGAGAAGAAGTGCTAATTCATGTCGTATAATCTTTATATTTACAGTCCATCTGCTAATTGTTCATTATTTTAGCCGCTTTTCGTACAAAACCGCGAGTAAAGGCTTATTGTCCCCGTTCGGCTCCCGTAGAAAGAAATATGAGGATGCGGAAGTAGTTCTGACCTGACAGATTGGTTCTGACAGATCTTCAGGGTGTGTCTGTTTGTAAATTATAAAACAGATGGTTCACACAGAAATCTTCCTGTGAAGGAAATCATCCTGAACTCTCTCACAGCTCAAGAGAAACTCTCTGACGGTAAGTTTGATCCCCTCCGTGACGGCGCAGTGATCTTTAATGATTCAGTTTGTAGACCTGAACAACACCTTTATTTACCTGACAGGTTCAACAGTGTAGTGCTAAAGGTGAACAGTGTGATCGGCCTTTAAACAGGTTGACATGACTTCTCAGTTTTACTGACAGGCTCAGTTAAAATAAGAATATGTGAACAAATGATTTAAAAATAAAAATACAATTAATCCTGCTCGAGAAGTTTTTATTAGTGTGAGGAAGACGTTTAAAATGTAAATGAACTAAATGTTCAGAGGAGTTTGGCACAGGAAAAGTTTCATACTCAGGGAATAAACTTTGGTAATGACTGTAACACTAAGTCTGACTGCCCAGATAGATAACAGCAGCAAAAGCATTTTAAAATGTTAATACATGAGCTGTATTTTACTTTCTTATGTTAGATTTCTTGTCCTGATATTTATGTTTGTATTAGCTTAGAAGACCTGCAGCTGCTTTAAAAGAAATCTTAACACCCAAACAACCTCTTTATTACTCAGTTATTACTGACAGTAATACGTCTCACCTGTTTACAAATAATAAATCTATTAGCAGGAATTAATTTATGTGTGAAATAACTATATTTTGTTTGTGGTTATTGGCACGAGGATCCTCAGATAGATTTAAAACCTGTCAGGGTTAATGTTTTTTTTACCGTGGCTGAATTATCTTGTGTTTTTAAAAAGTTTTCCTTAAATTAGGAATAATCGGATATCAAGGCTAGATTAAATAATATAGTTTGCAATCTGTGTAACAAATGTGACTGTGATAAAACTGTAAATTGTACTAAACAGAAATATTACATAGATAAAAATAATGTAGCAGAAAAAAGTATTTTGGGATAATAATCTATGAGCAGTGTTTCCCTTTAATCATCTTTTATGTTGATGTATTTATATTTTCATGTAGTGTTGGAGTTCTCGAGATCGGTCTTGTCTTCAGACTACAGGAAATACATTTAGAATCTGGCTGCTTGAATGTCGGCCGTGGCAGGTATAGTAAGGGTCGTCTTTTCCGCATGGCAGAATTAGATTTCCATCTATTATTTTAAAAAATACCCTTTGGCAAAGTTTCTGAAACATTGCCCAATATTTGGTGCCAAGACTTCTACTTTTATCGTCGTGGAATCGATACGGTTTCCTCTGCAAGTTTGAAATTCTGGTATCATGACAACACTACTCCGTATAGATTTCAGAAGTGACACACAGAAAGAAAGAGAGCCGCTGTGGAGAGTGAGGAGAAAACAATCAGGCCTTGGAGGAAATAGTCAGAAGAAGATATGAGGCTTTATTTTAAGTTTGTCATTTTTATTTTATTGCTCTGTCCTCTCTTGTTTGCAGACACGATGGCATCACCGAGCCCACTGTCCAAGGCCAACACCAGCTTCTCTCTGGCTCTGTTCAAGACGCTGAGCGATAACGACAAGACGGCAAATATCTTCTACTCTCCTTTCAGCATCTCGTCCGCTCTGGCCATGGTGATGCTGGGGGCCAGAGCCAACACGGCTGCACAGATGTCGGAGGTAAACACACACACACACACACACACACACACACACACACACACACACACACACACACACACACACACACACACACACACACACACACACACACACACACACACACACACACACTCTTATTCTTTAAAAAATCAAAATGGAAGAGTCAACAAAAACTTCTGTGTCTGTCTGTCATTTGAGCTACTCTGCAGACTGGTCACCATGATACCATTACAGTAAACATCTCTGCTGTAAAAACAGGCTTTTTAGAATGGGTGTGTATGTGACTTCCTGTGCTTCTGCAACCAGCCTCTAGTGGACACTCGAGGAACTGCAGGATTTTGCACAGCTTCATTTTTCAACAACGGAGGTTGCTTCTTGGTTTGAACAAACTTCACACAGACTGTAGTTTGTTCGACTGACGAGGCCGGGCCTTTAAGAGAAAGAACTCTTCATTAATGCTTTCAGCCATGTTGTTGTTGTTGTTGTTGTTGTTGTTGTTGTTGTGCGTCTCTGTAGGAAGGGGGGGGGGGGGGGTGAACTATGGGTGCCCAAGGGAAGAGGAAGTTAAAGAGAAATAATAACAAAGACCACTCACTTCACAGGAATGTGAAGCATGTCTTGTGTCATGAGTCCGTCCGCTCGTCTCTGTGACAAAGTGAACAATCAGAGCGGTGGGCGAGGAAGGGCAGAGGCCTCGCTCTGCATGAATCACCAGTTTTTCCTCTCAGCGTCAGCAACAAAGACAAAGATCTGTTCAGACTCTGACTCCGTTTGACGGGGGGGGGCGCTCTGTGTTGTGTTTCCATAGCAACGTGACATAACATGGAAGTGCTAAGGCAATAAAGATGTACAGTAGGTAATGTGTACACCTCATCAGTTCACATTATGGAGCAGCAGACGTGTCCACCCGTCTGTCATGCAATCATGTTAAATATTCTTCAACTCTCGGCTACGTTATTCAATAATGACTTTGTAGTCAGAGTGTAAACTTCTTCTACGCAGCAACGTAAACACAGCAGAGGTCGAAGTCAGAGAGTAGAGCCACCGCTCCTTCACATCGAAAGGAGCCAGCTGAGGTGGTTTGGGCATCTGATTAGTATCCATCTGGACACCCTCCCTTTGGAGGTTTTTTATCGGACACCCCCAACTGGGAGGAGATCCGGGGGTCTGGCCTTGCAATCCCCCAGGTGGAGCTGGAAACTGTGATGGGGAGAGAGAGAAGTCTGGGTTGACTTACTTCGGCTGACACTTCATGAAAATGTTCAAACTCTACAGAGAAATATAACACCTTTCAGAAACGTGCATGTTAGTAGATAAAGTGGATATGATCAGTGGAGATAGAAAAGGTAAATTAATGACTTAATAAATGGGAGGGCCTGCTGCTATGGACACCCCCCCCCCTCCTTCCCCCCATTTTTTAGAGAGCAGACTGTTCACTCTGCAGAGGGGGTTTGAATGTAGGTGGAAGTAAGCTGGTTGTAAAAGCAGAACTTTAGTGTCATTTTTTCTTTTTTAAAGGATTCCTAAAGAGAAGCCACACCCTGTGTACAGTCAGGCCGCTGTGAGTGTTTGGGCGAGGCAGAGCTTCATCTTCAACCAACCGTGTTTCTGAGGAAAGAATCCCAGTCATGAGATAATCAATCAATCAATCAATCAATCAATCAATTTTTATTTGTATAGCGTCAACTCATAACAAGTGTTATCTCAAGACACTTTATAAAAAGCAGGTAAAATACCTTACTCTTTGTCTGTTAACATTACAAAAGAGCAGGTAAAAGACCTTACTCATTGTTATGTTACAAAGAGCAGGTAAAAAGACCTTACTCATTGTCTTTTAACATTACAAAAGAGCAGGTAAAAAGACCTTACTCATTGTCTTTTAACATTACAAAAGAGCAGGTAAAAAGACCTTACTCATTGTCTTTTAACATTACAAAAGAGCAGGTAAAAAGACCTTACTCATTGTCTTTTAACATTACAAAAGAGCAGGTAAAAAGACCTTACTCATTGCTATGTTACAAAGACCCGGCCTATCCATCATGAGCATGAGATAAGAAGACGTTGTGTAAATAATTCACAAGAGGAGATTACAACAGACGTAGAGCAGTTCAGGCTGGCACTGTCATGATAGCTATGAAATATGGAGCAAATTGAGCATTGAGTTTTACTTATTCCTTGCAGTTGGAGGCACTATGGTTAAAGTTGACTTTTGTTATGTCAGTGTATTCAGAGGCCAACCCTGATCATATCTGTGTAATTTGAGGCAGATCAGACAAAGTATATGAGAGTTACAGCCACTTCCTGTTTGATGGCGAATGATGCATCTGTATGGCGAGAGCGTTGGACGTAGGTGTTTGAGCTTGAAAGTGTTGTATGGCCAAGGTGTTTGAATGGTCCCCACCAATTCTGAGCGGGAAATGAGCTACCTTGTAGCAATGGCTAATGCTAACTGAGAAGCAGTAACTTCCTGTTGTCAACAGGTGGCGCTGTGACTAATCAAAAAATGTAAATTATGAATGTGTTCAGGGCGGGTCCCGTGTCATGTATGAGAAATTTTAATATGATTGAACACTGCATGGCAGAGATATAAGCATTTACTTTTTTGGCAAGTTGCCAAAATGCACATCAAACTTTGAATACACACCATAGCCACGCCCTTTGACGAAATAACGTGCAGAGCACAACAGGATATGTTGATCACTAGAACACGCTGACACTAAGTTAGCATCCAACGGTTGAACGCTTTCGGACTAGCTTTATTTTTCGCTTCTGCCAGTCTTTAATTTTATACATATGTTTATGTATTTCAGTTTTACTTAAACTGTATTTCCATTTTCTTTTCTTTCTTCAAAAACAAGATTTCATCCATATTTCAACACAATATGCACAGAAAAATACATAAACTTATGCCTTTCTTATATTACATGCAAAAGTTCTCAAAACTACAAAAAAAACGGTTCTGCTACTTAAGAGCTTCTTATCAATGCAATACAGTTGCAAACAGGTTTCCAGTTTAACTGAATAAAAGATCAATCCTCGCTTAGCATTATGCTAACAAATAACATGGGAAATCCCATAGAGAAACAGCGAAGCTAGCGGAGTTAGCACTACACTTTTTACATGAATATAAGTGCAAAATATGAAAACGAACAGTCTTCATGAACTCACGGTTACTTGAGATATGCAGGAGCTTTACAAAACTAGCAAAAGAGCATGGGAGCTAGAGACAAGCCATGACAGACATATATGAATGTGGCGATGAGCTAAGCTAGCGCTCATGAACATCATAGCTATCTCACTTGGAGGTTACGCATCCTTGTGGAACAAATTGGAACCACACTCTAAGCATCACTGTTAGGATTTTTATAACCGCCAGAACTCAAACAGATGCACAAAGTCTGACTTACCGGTGAATGTTGCACCCTCAGGTCCTCTGCTTCACCAAGGCAGAGAAGCCTCAGCCTGCAGCAGAGCAGCAGGTGATGCAGATGCAGCAGCAGGTCCAGTCCATTCTGCCAAAGTTCCTGCTGAAGGTGGAGTGCAGGAGAGATAAACTAACGGAGAGGTGTTTTGCTAACTTCCTGAGTGGTATCATCTGGTGAGGGGAACCTTAGAGATGAAGATCAAATAGGTTGTGGAGAGTTTTCATGCTTGTTTTCTTCCTGCTTCGCTCCCATACGCAGCTGTGTTCAGATCGTTCAGATGCATTTGGGAGAAAACATCAATGCACAGATGCAGACATGGTTTTTTAAGTGTGAATCCAGCAGCTCAAACATCTGTGTTATTACATATTATGAAGGGACAGAGTTCTGGCTTTCCTCTTTGCGGCCTCTTCCTGTTTTATCTCTTCAAAGCAGAAGCTGGAATCGACAATGTGGTGAAACCGAACTGTGGAAAGTTTCATATTCTGATATCACAACATATCAAGAAAAACACACATTCCTCTGTTTCCTATTTTCTTTGATAAAACATAACCACATTTAGCAGACGTCCTTGTGACTGATGGGTAACATCTTGCTGATTTGGATTCACACCAGCTGAAAGTCTTGAGTTCTTACTGAGAGAGAGGCCTTTACGCCAAACCATGAAACTAACAATGGTGAAGGGATGATTGGTGGAGGGATGACTGGTGGAGGGACGATTGTTGGAGGGACGATTGGTGGACGGATGACTGCTGAAGGGATGACTGGTGGAAGGATGACTGTAGGAGGGATGATTGGTGGAGGGATGTATCTCAGAGTTTTGTAAGCATTTAAAAAGAAATCTACAAGAGCAAAATAATTGTGCCCAACTTTAAAAACACTGAAATACCCATCCCAGATTTCCACCAGCCTAATCCAGTAAAGTGTTTATTAAACACTGGTTCTTTACTCTTTGTAGTTATGTAACAGCTCTCTTCTTTCTCTGCAGTGTCTGAAAATTCAGGAGTGTCAGGATGAAGTCCACGCCAGCTTCGCCCTGCTGCTCAGCGAGCTCAACAAGGCGGACGCTCCGTATGCCCTCAGTGTGGCCAACAGGCTGTACGGGGAGCAGTCCTACCAGTTTGTTGAGGTGTGTGTGTGTGTATCAGTGTGTGAATAAGTAGAGCAGGCGTGGTTCGTTTACATACCAGTAATCTGGAGTGAAGCAGGGCTCAGGAGTGATGGATGACGGGTGGACAGACTGTGGAGATATGTTTCAGCCATGGATTTCAGTGACTGAAGTCAAAGAAATGATTGTGTGTGAATAAGAGTGAGTAATGTGTCAGGTTGTTTGTGCTAACAGGACTTCTTAAACAGCACAAAGAAGCACTACGAGGCAGAGCTGGAGCCTGTGGACTTCATCAGAGGTTTTGAAGCTGCAAGAGTCAACATCAACAGCTGGGTGGAGAGCAAGACACAAGGTAGATCCTACACATGAATACACACTGATGAGTTAGTTTGTAGACCAGATTAGTCTTTTATCAAATGCAATCAAAATAAAGAGCCCGAAAAGCTTCAAATGAGGCAGGGCACGTTTACTCATAGAGCAACTCACAGTGCTTTAAAAACACAGAGTTAAAAACATCATTAAGCAAAAAACAGACATTAAAATACAAAATATATAAAAATATGAGCCCAACAGGAAAAGGTTTATCCTCCTTTAAATTGATCTATGCAAACAAAGCTTCTGCTTAGGCCTCCGTCTTCTCCTGAGGATGCTTACTGACACTACTTTGGGCTTTTTATGCCCTTATTTTAGAGATAGGACAGTGAGAGTCAGAACTCAGGGAGGGGTAGACTGGTCGGATTCGAACCCGGGCCACCCGCACTAGAGGACTTAAGCCTGTGTACATTGAGCGCTATCGTTGGTGACGCCTTGACACTTTATATTTTACGGGGCCTTTAACCCTTCTAATCTCCACATTTCCTCCACATTCTGCAAGACTCTGTCAGTCTTTCTGTATTTTCTTTTACTCGAGATCTATCTTTATCCCAAAGCTAATCGAAACGCTCTTTACCCATGAGGTTACAGCCTGCCTGTTCAGACGTGCGTTCTATTGTGTGACAAAGCTTCACAGCTCTGTCTACTTCTCAGGTAAAATTAAGGACTTGCTGGCTCAGGGTGTGGTCGACACCATGACCCGGCTGGTTCTCGTCAACGCCATCTACTTCAAGGGAAACTGGGACAAAAAGTTTCAGGAGAGCTCCACGCGGGACGCTCAGTTCAGACTCAACAAGGTAACGCCAATCACATGGTCCAAAACTAAAGTCAGAAAAATACATTGACTATTAGATGACACTGCAACAAGAAAAAGCGCCTCTTATCATTTTTTGTTTTTTGTTGATTTCAGAATGAAACCAAGACAGTGAAGATGATGCACCAGAAAGCAAAGTTTCCTTTGACCTTCATCCCTGAAGGCAACTGTCAGGTAAATTGTTACAGCTTCCACCCACAGGACATGCTCGCTAGGTTTACTGGTGACTCTAAGTTACCCGTAGATGTGAATGTGACAGCTGGGATCAGCTCCAGCCCCTCCGTGACCCTGAATGGGAAGTGTTATAGATAATTGATTGATGGATGCATTGATGTCTGAAACCCTCTATCCAACAGATCCTGGAGATGCCTTATAAAGGAAAGGAGCTCAGCATGCTCCTCTTCCTGCCCAATGATATGGAGAATGGTACAACAGGCCTGGGGAAGGTAGGACCCAAGCACAGCTGAGCACATTAAGAAACCCACGAGAGCGAACACAAACTGATCATTTGATTTTGTTCCCACGTCCAGCTGGAGAAGGAGCTGACGTACGAGAACTTTGTTGACTGGACTCGTCCGGACATGATGGACGTGCAGGAGGTGATGGTGGGGCTGCCTCGGTTCAAGATGGAGGAGAGTTATGACCTGAAGAACGTCCTGATGAGCATGGGGATGGTGGACGCCTTTGACATGGGCATGAGTGACTTCTCAGGTACAGAATACATTTTTAAACAAAGAAGATTATCAGATTCAATGTGCTTGAAAAATCAACATGCTCCCTCTCCCCTGTGACAGGCATGTCTCCTGCAAACGACCTGGCCATTTCCAAGGTCGTGCACAAGGCGTTTGTGGAGGTGAATGAGGAGGGGACGGAGGCGGCTGCAGCCACCGCTGCCATCTTGATGCTGCGCTGTGCCATGCGTCCTTCAACCTTCATCGCTGACCACCCCTTCCTCTTCTTCATCAGACACAACCCCTCCATGAGCATCCTCTTCGCTGGAAGATACTGCTCCCCGGAGTGAACGCTGCACTTTTTTCTTTCTCAACAAATACGTCTGCAAGAGTAATGTTGAGAATCTCTCCAGAGTTTACAGATGGTCAGTCTGAGCTCCCGTCCTTTTTTTTCACAAGTTAAAACTATGGTGTTGGATTTCTTTACTGCTCTGCATCACTTGTGCCTTCTTGAACACCATTGCACTGTTTCTGTTTTGCTCCTTACCTCCTCTGAAAGATCTGGTTGACTTTATGCCTGTAATGCACGTTTGGCCCTTTTTGCTGCAGTCCCTGTCTTATTACCATTAAACACTTTTCTCAAACGTTACTCTCTTCTAAAGAATCTGCCTTTATCATAATGTCTACCATGAAGTAAAGTAAGTATTTTACATCGACTGTACTTTAACACCATATGAAGGTTTGAAGATTGTAAACTTTTCTGCATAACATGCAACACCAGAGCTCCTTTTTTAAGTCAACCAAAGAGAATAATGTGATGACATCACATTTTCAAAGTTATAATCAAGCAAAGAAAGTGATGCATGTAGTGATTGTCGTTATGCATTTGATGAATGAAGGCTATAAAGAACTTATTAACCTGGCATGAAGTCTGTAATGAGATTACACGTGAAATAAAAAGAGTGCTTTGCAAACGTTTGGTTCTTTACATTCTTTCCATGTTCTCAGGTGTGCTTCAGTCTCCTGTGATATCAGGTATCAGGAGTACTTTGACCATTCAATCATAAAGAGTTAATACTAAACTGGCTGTCTTTGAGAAGTCCTCATTATCAATGGCTTAACTGTTAATGTTTAACATGAACATTCTGTTGTAAGGCTCTAATCAATTTAATGCTATAGAGAAGAAGCCTCCTCTTATTTCAGGCTGCTCTTCACCTGCTGCACACAAGTCTTTCTTTAAATACTTCAAGCATTACTCCATACGTGTCTTGTCTTTTTTATACTTTGAATTAATTAGTTCTTTTAGATGGTGCATCATTTCTAGGATATACAGTACATTATTTGTTATACTTTATTAATCCCAGAGGGGTTATTGAGAGAAATGCTACTCATACACACGTGCTCAAACAGAACCTGTGGACATGCATTCATGGAGAACTGTGGGACTGTTACATAAGGAGCATAAAGAGTCAATAGTACTCTGGAAGTGACCTGGCACCTCTCCAGAAATCACACCAACTTTGATACTTTGGTCGGCACCAGGCCTTGAGCTGGCGACCCTCAGGTTCCCAACCCAAGTCTCTATGAGGACTGAGCCACTGCCACCCCAAAGATGTTTAAATTAACCCTAAAAGGTGTTTCTGAGTAAAATTATGAAGGTCTCATACCATACATTTTTTTTTATTTCCCTTGGGATCAATAAAGTATCTATCTATCTATCTATATATCTATCTATCTATCTATCTACCAATGTAATTAACATGTTGAAGGAGATTAAACATTTACTTAAAGGTGTCTCAAATAAACATCAGAACCTTTTGCAGAAGGCATAGTTACAAAGGGTTCAATTACTAAATGTATCTTCTCTTTTCTTTCATTACTTTATTTTATATTAATCTGGTCAGACTTGTAAAACTGGATCGCTCCTGAATACTCCGGTACAGCAGGTGGCGGTATGCACCTTTAAATGGGGAATTGCAATACGCCAGAAAAAACGAAGAAGAAGAAAAATATACGCTTCCGGACTACTTCCGTGTTGTCATGTTTGAAGTGTTATTGGAAGATAAATAGCTTGATATCAGATGATTTAGACAGTTTATTATCAGAAATGTTTTCACGATGAAACCAGAGAGAAACGGACAGTTTGGATGACGTCACCCAGAGTCGTAGCAGTTAGTCGTTAGCATAGTTAGCTCCGGTTGTACCTGCTTGTCTGGTGTGAAACATGGAGAGGTTAATATCTGTGCTGACAGACAAACACGTCCTCTTCTCGGCTTCCTTCACCATCAGACTGGCTTTGGTTTGTTATGGAGACTACCAGGACCGGACCATGGAGGTTCAATACACTGATGTTGATTACCACGTGTTCACTGGTGCTGCGAGATTCATCACGGAGGTAAACAACAACAACAACAACAACAACAACAACAAGTTTATTTATTCTGTCACGGGTTTTGTAAAGCTGTTATATGTCTTTTCATATCATACAATACGAAAAGCACAACTTTTGCACCGTTGATATCATTTCATATTTTTTTACATTTATTTTTATTCTTCCTTTCTGTGCTGTATACATTTTTTATACAATTAAACAATTTTATACAATATTTTTTGTAATTTTTTTTTTGATAATTTAGCACTGTCTTCTTTTTAAACATTGCTGTACATATATAAACAACACAACTTCAGAAGGTCAACACTTTTTTATTTTATTTTTTTATATTCAGGTCTAATTACAGATTTTTTCCTCAACTGTTTAAAGGTTCTTGTTTAAATGTCACATCTATTTTTATCCCTGCACGGGTTATGAACATTTCATGTATAAATCTATTTTTAATTGCACAGTTTAAGTTTGATTCATCTAGACGTATTCTTTAAATCTTTTTTCAGGTTAATATATATGTAGGGGACGGAGGGCTGCTTTGAATTTCCCTCAGGATCAATAAAGTATCTATCTATCTATGTATCTATCTATGTATCTATCTATCTATGTATCTATCTATCTATCTATCTATCTATGTATCTATCTATCTATCTATCTATCTATGTATCTATCTATCTATCTATGTATCTATCTATCTATCTATCTATCTATCTATGTATCTATCTATCTAAAGTCAATGTCGGACATTTTCCCTCAGGGTGAGTCTCCGTACAACAGATCGACTTACAGATACACTCCTCTCCTCGCCTGGCTGCTCACTCCTAACATCTATGTGAGCGAGGTGTTTGGAAAGCTCCTCTTCATCGTGTGTGACGTGCTGTCCGGTGTGCTCATCTACACAATCCTCCGTCTGAGAGCTCTGAGCTCCGAGGTTTGTTTCCTCACACATTTAATCTGTGTGTTGAATGAAATCCTTGTTTATAAGTGATCGCGGACTATAGTGAAACCTTACTACACGTCCAGGGTAAAGGTATAGAGTTTTTGAGTCTTCTTGGAAATGCTCAGAGCAGGTTAAGTTATGTTTTTGATGTATTTATGTTCAGACAGCGTGTCGTGTTTGTGCTCTCTGGCTCCTCAACCCTCTGCCGATGGGAGTGTCGAGCCGAGGAAACGCAGAGTCCATCCTGGCTGCTCTGGTGCTGGGGACTTTACTCTGCATGGAAGGTATGTTTTCATTCTCTGTTAAGTTACTTTTAATGTCATGTACATACTCGGCTGCTCTGCTCACAGGTTGATCCTTTTTCTTCTAGCCCGGCATCTGACATGGGGAGCTGTACTTTATGGTCTGTCCGTCCATATGAAGATCTACCCCATCACATACGCTCTGCCTATTGTTCTGACGCTCCGCAAACCAACAGACACGTCAGAGGAGCATGCAAAGGGGTTCACGTGGAAGCTGAGGAGGCTCGTCAAGTTTATAGGAAGCTTCCTGAACAGAGAGCTGTTCTTCTTTGCGAGTGTTTCTGGAGGAGTGTTCTGTTTGCTGACGGGACTCTTCTTTTACATGTGAGGTGAAACGCTGATCTATTCTCTGCAGCATGTGACCTATTGCAGATCCCCAGCTAGTTTTTTGCCTGTAGTTTGATACCCTAAACAACAGACATGTCATGATTTTCCCTTCATGACATCACAAAGGGCAGTAGCCCCTCCCCCAGGTGGGTGACACTCCCACAGCTAGGTGTTTGTTCTGCCCTCTGAGTCTGCCTTCTCACCGTAAACAATAGGACTTGGAGAGAGAAAGACAGAGTACACCCAAGTCCTTCCAGAGAGGGGGCGTGGTCAGACACAGCTCATTTACATATTTAAAGGTACAGACACAGAAACAGCCTTTTCTGAGCAGGGCTGAAATAGAGGGGTTTATAGACATGATCAAATACAGGATCAGAGTTATATGAGCCTCTCTTCGTTATCTCTGAAGGAAAACACTTTAAATAACTGTGGATGAAATGTGACTCCTCTCCTGTCTCGTCAGGTATGGTTGGGAGTTCCTTTATGAGACGTACCTGTACCATCTGACCCGGAGAGACATCAGACACAACTTCTCTCCATATTTCTACATGCTCTACCTCACTGCAGGTATTCTCCTCCGTGCGGACAAATGAACGAGGACGAGTGATAAAATGCTTCTCTATTAAATCTGTAATAAAGTTAAAAGCATGCTTGTTGTGTATTAAAAGAGAGTAAGTGAGTGCAGTTTCTAAACTTGCTTGACCTCTTCTGTCTTTTGTTTTCATTTTGCAGACAGCAGTTGGAGTCCTTTACTCGGCCTGGCAGCGTTTCTTCCTCAGCTCATCCTGCTGTTGGTTGCATCGTGGGCCTTTCACTCCGACCTGTCCTTCTGCTGCTTCCTGCACACCGCCATCTTTGTCTCCTTCAACAAAGTCTGCACTTCTCAGGTACACGAGTCTCAGCGGAGATCGGGTAATGTTCGGTCCTTCAGTGTTCAGGAGAATATGAGAGCTATCTTTTGTTTTTGTCGATCAGTGTTTTCATGATCATAACTTTGTTTGACATCGTGAGTCATTCTCTTCTTATGTTTGATCACTTTTGTTTGTGAAGTACTCTGTAACTGAGTGTTTCAAAGTGCGACATAAAGAAAGGTTTACTTACTTCCTGTAACAGCAATGTTTGTTTCTCCTTCCGTAGTACTTTCTGTGGTACCTGTGTCTGCTCCCTCTGGTCATCCCTCACCTGAGCCTGTCACTCAAACAGGGGGCGGGACTGCTGCTCCTCTGGTTTGCTGGACAGGTAATTCAGTTGATAAAAATATTTCAAACACTTACACTAACACAGACTTCAGACTTTCAGCTTGCTGAAAAATGTGGTAAACATTAAAGATGCTGCCTTAACTTTATAATAAACATTGTCCACACTAAAGCAGTGATTCCCAACCTTGTTACCTCGGAGCCCCTCTGACTGTCTCCAAGAAAAGCTAACCTCAAAGAAGACTAAGTCTTGCGCCCCCCTGATATCTTTGGTCTTTGGTGGTCAGGACCCCAAAAGTGCAGAAAGTCTATGAAGGGCTTTTCCAACATGTTTGTTTTGTTCCATCTGAGCGCCGAACTGCACGACTTCTCATCAAATAAATCTGACATTATGGTCACGACTTCTCATGAGGGGGAGGAGGGGGAGGAGGGTCCTGAGGCTGGATCAGTTGAGAACCTTTTAGTCTAGAGGATAAAAACACACTCTGATAAACACTCTCACCTCCTCAGGGAGTTCTGACCCTGATTTGATATTTACTCTCTCCTCTCAGGGTATCTGGTTGGGTCCGGCCTACTTCCTGGAGTTTGAAGGTTTTAACACGTTCCTGTGGATCTGGATTGCCGGACTGATCTTCCTGATCATCAACTCGTTCATCCTGATCCAGATCGTAGTCCATTACAAACCAATGCAGACGCACAGAGCCAAGGTCGAATGACTAAAGGTAACGATGGACTGAAGATGTATGACAATAAAGTTTGTATTTTGTTAAAGCTCAGTCTCCCTCGTTCTTTTTTTATGCCTTTTAATGTAGAGACAGGACAGTGCATAGAAAGAGAGAGAGAATAGAGTTCTGTCGCAGTGTGAAGCTTTGAGCAGCAGGTGGCAGCATTTCCCTTCATAAAGTACAGTTTGAAACATCTGTCCTGGTGTAACCCCTCACAGATTAATCAGTCCACCTCGTACAAACACGCTGGCAGAGACTCTAATCGGACTCCACTCTCCTAATCTCACATGATCACAATGATCACAATGATCACTTTGGTCACTTCCGGGTGTGTTTGCTGGCCCGTATAATAATAATAATAATAACATGTTTGTCTGTGTGAATATTTTAAGTCATGTTACAGACTAGAGGAACACAATATTTAGGAGTAACACATTTATATATGACTGTATGTACATGTGTGAGTGAACGAGCATACATGATTTTGTGTGTGCGCGTGTGTGTTCGTGTATGAGTCACGGTCAGCTGTGTCCTACATTTCTTCTTCATGAATCACAGCGGTGCACTCAGAGACCGTTGTGGAAAATGGCCTGTGGTAGACAGTTTTGTTTTAACACTGAATACCATCACATTCAGCGGATTGTTTATAAAATCCTCCACAAATAAAAGACCTTAAACGTCTCTTCTTCTACTTTCTTTTCTGTTTCAAAGCGCTCCGTCCGTCGTAGGCCTTCTCTTGTTCCCAGTACAGCATGTAGTAGTCTGGGCAGGTGGCCCCGCTGGAGGTCTGGAGTGTCTCTAATAAAAATGATTACTCTAACTTATTATCAGGTCTGGTTCTAGAATTAAAAGACTCAGGGTGCAGCAGAGGTAAAGAGGTGCAGCTACAGGGATTCGCTAATGAACATGAACCTCGGTGTTATGAGCCTCGCATGAACAGATGAACCTCAGAGTTTAATGTTTAGAAATCAACAGCTCGGCTGCTATCTTTGTCTGAGCACTGACTTGTTATCGCCTGTAATCATACTTATCTCTCCATGATCTGATGGATGTCAGCGTGATTATTTAAAGGATATCTTCTTCTTTAACAACAACAAACTGCTACATCAGCAGTTATTTTGGGCCTCTGTTAGAGATAGGACAGCTGAAGGAAATATTTTGGGACGAAACCGATATTTGGAAGAGAGAAAATTCGATAATGATAAATCATCCAATATCTTTCTTAGATCTGTGTTCGATCTGTAGAGATAGAGATACATATTCACATTTATTACAATGATCGCTCAAATTAATCAAACAATTATGGAAAAGATTTATAATGAAGACGAGATGGTCAGTCAACTGGAAAGTAACTGTTTATCTACATACAACACACTTTGTTTTCCCCTTTGTCTCAGACTCAGGTGCTGCACAAATTTCATGCATCAATAACAAACTAAAAACAAACAACACTTTTTCATTAATGCATTAAAACATTGACAAAGTTAAGCACAGGAACCCCTAAATGTCTGTTTTCTTCTTAAGGCTTCTTTATAACGAGCTGCATGTGGAGGTTGAGCCTGTAGAGACTCTCGGTTAAAGCACTTTTTTTTAGAGACATGGACAAAGTGAAATAAAGGGAACAATCCTGCATGTTCATTAGCATTGCGTGTTTGTGGGGGTGGCTGGCGGTTGATTGCGTGACTGTCTTCCATATGCTTAGTAGGGTGCGTGTTTATGTTCATGCGTGTGTGTGTGAGCATACATGTCTGACATCCCCTCAAGGATCCTCAGTATTGTCACCAGGGGGGTACGGGGAGAAGAGATGCCAACATTGTTGTGTCTATGTATGCATTGATGCATCTGCCTATGGAGAGTGTGTATTAATGTGTGTGTGTGTGTGTGTGTGTGTGAGAGAGAGAGAGAGAGAGAGACAGAGTGGGTGTGACCAATTAGGCCAAATGGTGTGTGGAGCAGCAAAGAGTATGAACGGTCACGCAACCTTGCATGGTATAGGATTATAGGTCTTGGTTTGCACACACACACACACACACACACACACACTCCCCCTCTAACTCACAGATACAGCTGTCAACAAGCATCAAACACTTTGCTTACACTATGGTTGCCGTGAGCGATCACTCCTCTCTCCTGATTGGCTTTCCTCCTTTCATTGTTTTCAAGCTAACTGCTCTTTTCTCACCTCCACATGTCCTCTCTCTCTCTCCTCCTCACCCTCTCTCTCTCCTCCCCCTCTTCAGGGCAGCAGTAGCTCAGTCTGTAGGGACTTGGGTTGGGAACCAGAGGGTCACCAATTCAAGTCCTGGTGCGAAAGTATGGAAGTTGGTCTGGTAGCTGGAGAGTTGCTCTCTCTGTGTCTCTCTCTTTGTTTGTCCTCCTCACCCTTTCCGTCCCCTCCCCGTCCAGAACAAGTGTCATACAGATGGCGTGATGGAACATAGCGTGCATGCAGTCAGAGTATAAAACATTTAAAGTCCTCTTCCTCTTGTTGTTACATCATCAGTCATGAACCTGCAGTGAGACAAAGCAGAGCGCTCCTTTGGGGAAACGTGTGAGAGAGATATGATGAACTGTTTGTATGCATGACTTCCTGTTTACTCACTTAGATGTCATTCATGTTACAGAGCCTGATGCATGTTTCAGGCTGCAGTGCCTTTGCACCTCTCCTTTGTTGTTCTGTTGTCTGTGAAACTCTCAGTGCGGACTTCTAATCAGAGTCCACTGCTGGACAACAGAAAGAGTAGGGATGTGCCCTCAACATGGATTTAGAAGAAGAATAGAAGAATAGAATTTTATTTGTCCACAAAGTGGAAAATTGTCTGGCTTCAAAAGAACAAGACAGAAAAAACATTATGATGAACAAGACAACATTCAAGCACAGCAGGAAACCAGGAGAGCGCCTGTAGTCCTCGACAACATCACAATCAGCATGGTTCGTGAATTTAAAATAATAATTTAGCATAATAATAAGCCAGAGTTTTAAGACATTTCATAAATTTATAGGTTTAAAAACAGTAATTTCATAAAACAATGTGCAGTTAAAGTTGAGGGGGTCGTTTTTTCCTTTATGAATTTAATAATTTTATTGCATTTGGTACAAATTATTTTTTATAAACATTTTTGGTGGCTTTTTTAAAACCTTCTTCTTCACTTCGGTTACAGGACAGCTTTTCATTGAAGTAAGATATCTAAAACCTGATGTGCAAAGTGAAAGCAATTAACTTCCCGGTTTGATGGAGGTCCACCTCTCCTGGGACTCCTGAGGATGAGGATGCGACCACAGCTCCTAGTCTACATCCCCTCGTCTCCTCATCCACTCCCTCGTGTCCTCTCCCTCCTCCCTCTCTGCGGTGCCAGCGTTCCCCTGGCTCTGGACGATGCCTCAGACGGCGGTGAGTGTCGGTTTAAGGTTTCCTGGATCGTGTGAAGGTGCTGTCATGCCAACTTTACAGCACATTAATCATACAGGCGGCGCGGCTACAGATACTGTATCCTGTTCTGCTGACGGTTAATTATTCATAGAGACATAAATCTGAAGGATGAGACCACATTCGGTCAACGTGAAAAATTCAGCAGCGACTAAAGAGACGAGGACGTTAACAAAAGAATTGAGATATTTTTAGTTCTTGAAAATGTTTATGAGAGGAGAACAGGTTTATAGAGAGGCCATGATGGATATTATTTCACTCTGATTATCAAGGCCGCCCATAAGGGGGGCTAAAGGGGCCCAGTCACATGGTGGGGGTCCAGGGAGGTTAGCAATGAAAACACCACTTTTTATTTTACACATAAAAACTCACCATGACCTCTTAAAGCAACAGAATCCCTCATTGTATTTGTTGTTACGTCAGTAAAATGAAGCCTGTTTCAAAATAAAAACTCTTCCTCAAATGATCAGGGAAGCGATTATGTTGTACGCTCATGTTCAGAGGCTGTAGTCCTCGTCACAGCGGCCCTGGGTTCAAATCCGACCTCTACCCTTTGCTGCATGTCATCCCCCCACTCTCTCCTCTCAACACTTCCCGTCTCTCTTCTGCTGTCTGATCTAATCAAAGTAGAAGAACAACACCAAACTCTAGGTTTCCATACAAAGAAAAGTCTTTTAATAGATAAGTCCCATTTGCAAAAACACGTAGAAACATTGGAAGACACTGCATATGTACACTGTGTTCGCTACCTTGCAGCTACCTCCTCCATGAGACAAGTATGACAATTATCAAAACAATAGCAAGAAAAAAAAAAGCCATATTCATAAACGTTAGTGAAACAGAAAAGCCTTCAAACTGGAGTTTTTAAATTACGCACTTTTGTCTCTCACAATAAATACGACTCATCAAACATTTATTGAAATGAACACACACAAAGAGAAAAAGACAAATTCAAAACAGTGACACCTCGTACACTTGTGCGTGTCGACTC